>NC_091181.1:24179659-24182159 GCF_040958095.1 Procambarus clarkii
TAAAGCCAACAAACTTTGTAAAATCTCTTTATGTATGTACCTTTACCTAAATAAATATTATTATTATATTATTATTATTATTATTATTAAGTATATCACCTATGCACGTAGTTAATAAGTCAATATTGACTTTACGAATTTGCGAGAACGGGTTAACAATCCCAGAGGGAAGTGAAGAACCCTCCTCAAACAGTGCAACAGCCACAGGGATTGGGGCACCACCCCCACATTCTACCCAACAGACACCCAACCTGCCCCATCCCCTGTCAGCCCCCCACTAAGTACCCACCTAGGGCACCCTCCCCCCACCCACCCCCCCTCCCCCCACTCACCCTCCTTCTCCCCCTCACCCCTCTCCCCAGGACCTCCCTTCTCCCCCATCCCCCATGCCCTCCCTTCTCCCACATGCCTTCCCGTCTCTCCCACCCCCATGCCCTCCCTTCCCCCCCTCCCCCCTAAGCCCCCCACTCTTCCCCACCCCACCTAAGTCTTCCCCTCTCCCCCAAACCCTCCCCTCTTCCTCACCCACCTCAGCCCTCCCTTTTCCCCCACGCCCCCCAAGCCCTCCACCCTTTTCTCTCCCCCCAAGCCCCCCCATCTCCCCTATCCCCCACAGCCTTTCCTCCCCCCCATTGCTTCCCCAACCCTTCCTCTCTTACCCACCCCCTGTACCCTCCCCCTCTTATCCACTCCCTGTACCCTCCCCCTCTTATCCACCCCCTGTACCCACCCCCTCTCCCCCACCACCCCAAGCCCTCCCTCCTCCACCAATCCCCCCGTGCCAGGTCCCCCCAGCTCCCACTCACCCCAGATCCCAAAGGTCCCCCCCAGAAAAGAAGCAGAAGAGAGTCAGTTTCAGGGTGATGTACTCGAACATAGATGGGATCACAAGCAAGACAAGTGAACTAAGGGAATGAGCACAAGAAGTTAACCCAGATGTAATCGGACTCACTGAAACAAAACTCTCTGGAATCATAACGAATGCCGTGTTTCCCCAGGAGTACACAGTAATAAGGAAAGAGAGGGAAGGTAGGGGAGGAGGCGGAGTGGCCCTACTCATGAGAAGGGAATGGAGTTTTAAGGAGATGGCCATCCCGGGCTGTGAGGAGTTCAGAGACTACATAGCAGGCACCATAACAATGGGAGGACCAAGAATAGTAGTAGCAGTAATATACAACCCTCCACCAAATGACAGGAGACCCAGTCAAGAGTATGAAAACAACAACAAGGCAGTTAACACTATAATTGAGAGGGCAGCCTCTGCTGCCTGTAGAAATAGATCCCACCTGCTCATCATGAGCGACTTCAATCACGGAAATATTGACTGGGAGAACAAGGAACCGCATGGAGGCGAGGATACGTGGAGAGCCAAACTATTGGAGGTGGTGACAAGCAACTTTTTAACCCAGCATGTCGGAGAACCCACAAGGATGAGAGGCAATGACGAACCAGCGAGACTTGACCTAGTCTTCACTCTGAACGACTCCGACATAAGAGAAATTGGTTTTGAGGACCCAGTAGGAATGAGCGACCACAGTGTACTGGTGTTTGAGTACTTGATTGAAGAAGGGTTATTGAACTCGAGGAGGGATACCGAAACCAAAAGGTTAGCATACCAAAAGGGAAACTATGAGGGGATAAGAAAATTCCTAACAGATATAGCATGGGAAACAGAGCTCAGGGGAAAGACGGCCCAAGATATGATGGATTACATCACGCAGAAGTGCAAGGACGCAGCAAACAAGTTTGTCCCAGTCCAAAAGGAAAACAGAGAAATGAAGATGAGAAACCCATGGTTTAATCAGAGATGTAGGCTAGCTAAGCAGCAAAGTAAAAGGGCATGGAGAAACTATAGGAATAACAGGACACTGGAGAGCAGAGAAAGATACCAGAATGCCAGGAATGAATATGTCAGGATGGGAAGAGAGGCAGAAAGACAATACGAAAATGACATCGCAAGCAAGGCAAAGACTCAGCCTAAATTGTTGCATAGCCACATTAGGAGAAAAACAACAGTAAAGGAACAGGTTATGAGATTAAGGATAGGGGCGGAAGGATTCACTACAAATGACAAGGAAGTGTGTGAGGAATTGAATAAGAAATTCCAGGAGGTCTTCACCTTAGAGCAAGGAGAAATTCCAGAGGTAAGTGAGGGAATAGCTAACCAGGAACCACTGGAAGAGTTTGAGATTACCAGTGGGGAAGTAAGGAAGTGTTTACTAGAGTTGGACGTGACGAAGGCTATAGGCCCAGATGGAATCTCCCCTTGGGTTCTAAAGGAAGGAGCAAGAGAACTGTGCCTACCACTCTCCATAGTGTATAACAAATCACTGGCAACAGGGGAACTGCCAGATATTTGGAAAGCAGCTAACGTAGTCCCGATATACAAGAAAGGGGATAGACAGGAGGCACTGAACTACAGGCCAGTGTCCCTAACCTGCATACCATGCAAGCTGATGGAGAAGATTGTGCGAAAAAAACTAGTGGAGCATCTGGAGCG
>NC_091181.1:24187159-24199659 GCF_040958095.1 Procambarus clarkii
AGAGAGTGATGCAGAGGCTTAAGAGAGGGATGCAGAGGCTCAAGAGATTGATGCAGAGGCTCAAGAACGTGCTGCAAAAGGCTCAAGAGAGGGTTGCTGAGGCTCCAGAGAAGGATGCAGAGGCTCTAGAGAGTGATGCAGAGGCTCAAGAGAGAAAGGCAGAGGCTTAAGAGAGTGATGCAGAGGCTCAAGAGAGTGATGCAGAGGCTCAAGAGAATGATGTAGAGGCTTAAGAGAGGGATGCAGAGGCACAAGAGGATGATGCAGAGGCTCAAGAGAGTGATGCAGAGGATCAAGAGAGTGATGCAGAGTCTTAAGAGAGTGATGCACATGCTTAGGAGAATGATGCCGAGGTTCAATATAGGGATGCAGAGGCTGAAGAGAGAGATGCAGAGGCTAAGGAGAGTGATGCAGAGGGTCAAGAGAGTGATGCAGAGGCTTAAGAGAATGATGTAGAGGCTTAAGAGAGGGATGCAGAGGCTCAAGAGAGAGATGCAGAGGCTCAAGAGAGGGATGCAGGGGCTCAAGAGATAGATGCAGAGGCTCAAGAGAGGGATGCAGAGGCTGAAGAGAGTGATGCAGAGGCTTTAGAGAGGGATGCAGAGGCTCATGAAAGTGATGCAGAGGCTTAAGAGAGGGATGCAGAGGCTGAAGAGAGTTTTGCAGAGGCTTAAGAGAGTGATGCAGAGGCTCAAGAGAAGGATGCAGAGGCTCAAGAGAGTGACGCAGACGCTTAATAGACAGATGCAGAGGCTCAAGAGAGTGATGCAGAGGCTTAAGAGAGGGATGCAGAGGCTCAAGAGAATGATGCAGAGGCTCAAGAGAGTGCTGCAAAAGGCTCAAAAGAGGGATGCTGAGGCTCCAGAGAGGGATGCAGAGGCTCAAGAGAGTGATGCAGAGGCTCAAGAGAATGATGTAGAGGCTTAAGAGAGGGATGCAGAGGCTCAAGAGAATGATGCAGAGGCTCAAGAGAGTGATGCCGAAGATTACGAGAGGGATGCAGAGGCTTAAGAGAGTGATGCAGAGGCTCAAGAGAGTGATGCAGAGACTCAAGAGAATGATGTAGAGGCTCAAGAGAGTGATGCAGAGGCTCAAGAGAGTGATGCAGAGGATCATGAGAGTGATGCAGAGGCTAAAGCGAGTGATGAAGAGGCTTAAGAGAGTGATGCAGAGGCTTAAGAGAGGGATGCAGAGGCTCAAGAGAGTGATGCAGAGGCTCAAGAGAGTGATGCAGATGCTTTGGAGAATGATGCAAAGGCTCAAGAGAGGGATGCAGAGGCCGAAGAGAGTGATGCAGATGGTCAAGAGAGGGATGCAGAGGATGAAGAGAGTGATGCAGAATCTCGAGAGAGTGATGCAGAGGCTCAAGAGAGGGATTCAGAGGCTCTAGAGAGGGATGCAGATGCTTAAGAGAGTGATGCAGAGTCTGAAGAGAGTGTTGCAGAGGCTCAAGAGAGGGATGCAGAGGCTCAAGAGAGTGATGCAGAGACTCAAGAGAGTTATGCAGAGGCTCAGGAGAGTGATGCAGAGGCTTACGAGAGTGATGCAGAGGCTCAAGAGAGGGATGTAGACGCTGAAGAGAGTGATGCAGAAGCTCAAGAGAGTGATGCAGAGGATTAAGAGGGTGATGCAGAGGCTTAAGAGAGGGGATGCAGAGGCTCAAGAGAGTGATGCAGAGGCTGAAGAGAGTGATGCAGAGGCTTAAGAGAGGGATGCAGAGGCTCAAGAGACGGATGCAGAGGCTTTAGAGAGGGATGCAGGGGCTCAAGAGAGGGATGCAGAGGCTCAAGAGAGGGATGCAGATGCTCAAGAGAGGGATGCAGAGACTCTTGAGAGTGATGCAGAGGTTCAAGAGAGCGATGCAGAGGCTTAAGAGAGTGATGCAAAGGCTCAATAGAGGGATGCAGAGGCTCATGAGAGGGATGCAAGTGTTCAAGAGAGGGATGCAGAGGCTCAAGAGAGTGATGCAGAGGCTTAAGAGAGGGATGTAGAGGCTCATGAAAGTGATGCAGAGGCTTAAGAGAGGGATGCAGAGGCTCAAGAGAATGATGCAGAGGCTCAAGAGAGTGCTGCAGAGGCTCAAGAGAGGGATGCTGAGGCTCCTGAGAGGGATACAGAGGCTCAAGAGAGTGATGCGGAAGCTGAAGAGAGAGACGCACAGGATTAGGAGAGTGATGCAGAGGCTCAAGAGAGTAATGCAGAGGCTCAAGAGAAAGATGTAGAGGCTTAAGAGAGGGATGCAGAGGCTCAAGAGAATGATGCAGAGGCTCAAGAGAGTCATGCAGAGGATTAAGAGAGGGATGCAGAGGCTTAAGAGAGTGATGCAGAGGCTCAAGAGAGTGATGCAGATGCTCAAGAGAGTGATGTAGAGGCGCAAGAGAGTGATGCAGAGGCTCAAGTGAGTGATGCAGAGGCTCAAGAGAGAAAGGCAGAGACTTAAGAGAGTGATGCAGAGGCTCAAGAGAGTGATGCAGAGGCTCAAGAGAATGATGTAGAGGCTTAAGAGAGGGATGCAGAGGCTCAAGAGAATGATGCAGAGGCTCAAGAGAGTGATGCAGAGGATCAAGAGAGTAATGCAGAGGCTTAAGAGAGTGATGCAGATGCTTAGGAGAATGATGCAGAGGCTCAATAGAGGGATGCAGAGGCTCAAGAGAATGATGTAGAGGCCTAAGAGAGGAATGCAGAGGCTCAAGAGAATGATGCAAAGACTCATGAGAGGGATTCAGAGGCTCAAGAGAGTGATGCAGAGGCTCAAGAGAGTGATTCTGAGGCTCAAGAGAGTGATGCAGAGGATCAAGAGAGTGAGGCAGAGGCTCAAGAGAGTGATGCAGAGAATGAAGAGAGAGATGCAGAGGCTAAGGAGAGTGATGCAGAGGGTTAAGAGAGTGATGCAGAGGCTCAAGAGAGTGATGCAGAGGATCAAGAGAGTGATGCAGAGGCTCAAGAGAGTGATGCAGAGGATGAAGAGAGGGATGCAGAGGCTTAAGATAGTGATGCAGAGACTCATGACAGGAATGCAGAGGCTAAAGAGAGTGATGCAGAGGCTAAAGAGAGTGATTCTTAGGCTCAAGAGAGTGATGCAGATGCTTACGAGAGTGATGCAGAGGCTCACGAGAGGGATGCAGAGGCTTTAGAGAGTGATGCAAAGGCTCAAGAGAGGGATGCAGAGGCTCATGGAATGGATGCAGGAGTTCAAGAGAGCGATGCAGAGGCTCAAGAAAGGGATGCAGGGCTTACAAAAGTGATGCAGAGGCTCAATATAACGATGCAGAGGCATAAGAGGGTGATGCAGAGGATCAAGAGAGTGATGCAGAGGCTCAAGAGAGGGATGCAGGGGCCCAAGAGAGTGATGCAGATGCTCAAGAGAGGGATGCAGAGGATGAAGAGAGTAATGCAGAGGCTCGAGAGAGTGATGCAGAGGCTCAAGAGAGGGATTCAAAGGCTCAAGAGAGTGATGCAGAGGCTTAAGAGAGTGATGCAGAGTCTGAAGAGAGTGTTGCAGAGGATCAAGAGAGGGATGCAGAGTCTCAAGAGAGTGATGCAGAGACTCAAGAGAGTGATTGTAACACTGTAAAAGTGTTTGGTTTAGTTTATTTAAAATATATATAGTACATGAGTCACAGACAGGGATTTGGAAAGGCGCCAGGTTGAGGCTCAAGAGAGTGATGCAGAGGCTTACGAGAGTGATGCAGAGGCTCAAGAGAGGGATGTAGAGGGTCAAGAGAGTGATGCAGAAGCTCAAGAGAGTGATTGTAACACTGTAAAAGTGTTTGGTTTAGTTTATTTAAAATATATATAGTACATGGTCACAGACAGGGATTTGGAAAGGCGCCAGGTTGTCAGCCTGAGATCTCACACCTCAGAGCGTTAATGACCCCAAGTGACCTGTGGTCAGATCATGCGAATTTCACCTTACTTCTACTAATCTCATAATTGGAGCCTGGTAGCCATCTCTATCCTGGTAGGATAGAGATGGGACATATCAATAATGACCTTGATAACATCTTTTGAGAATATTGTGATACAGACAAGTTCCATTCCTTGTCTTGTATGTAATGGTCTAGAATGGATGGTGGCAGTATTTCGTCTTCTACTATCTACTCTTCTACTTCTACTATCTACTCTTCTACTTCTACCTATCTATTCCTCTCCCTCCACCCCTCTCTAAACTCTCCCTTTCAACTAATGACCCTCCTCCCACCTCTCTCCTCTCTCACCCCAAACCCTCACTAATTACTTCACTATTCATTTCTTTCCTTTCGTTTTCTCTTGTACGTTTGTGGCAATGGTTCTGTATTCTAGAGTTCTCTCTAGAGTTTCGGGTAGCTGGTTAAGTTACGGCGCCTTGTAGTCTTAGCACCTAGGTAGTCAAATACCTAGGTTACAAGGTGTTGAACGAGAGAGGCTGCCTTAGGAACTCTGGAGGTGCTCTAGAATAGTTAGTTAACTGGGGACGGGATAACGGACTAGAGAGAACGAAAGGAAAGAAATGAATAGTGAAGTAATTAGTGAGGGTTTGGGGTGAGAGAGGAGAGAAGTGGGAGGAGCGAGGAGGGTCATTAGTTGAAAGGGAGAGTTTAGAGAGGGGTGGAGGGAGAGGAATAGATAGGTAGAAGAGTAGATAGTGTCTCTACCAAGCCACTCCTTAAACGTTGGCATGTTTGAAGGCTACCAGGCTCCAATTATGAGATTAGTAGAAGTAAGGTGAAATTCGCATGATCTGACCTCAGGTCACTTGGGGTCATTAACGCTCTGAGGTGTGAGATCTCAGGCTGACAACCTGGCGCCTTTCCAAATCCCTGTCTGTGACTCATGTACTATATATATTTTAAATAAACTAACCAAACACTTTTACAGTGTTACAGTGATCACAACCCTTGGCGCTGTGTTCACTACCGTTGGCGTGGTGTTCACTACCCTTGACATGGTGTTCACTACCCTTGGCGTGGTGTTCACTACCCTTGGCGTGGTGTTCACTATCCTTAGCGTGTTGTTCACTACCCTTGGCGTTGTGTTCACTACCCTTTGCGTGGTTTTCATTACCCTTTGCATGGTGTTCACTACCCTTGGCGTGGTATTCACTACACTTGGCATGGTGTTCACTTCCCTTTGCTTGGTGTTCACTACCCTTGTTTTGGTGTTCACTACCCTTGGCGTGGTGTTCACTACCCTTGGCATGGTGTTCACTACCCTTGATTTGGTGTTCACTACCCATGGCGTGGTGTTCACTACCCCAGGCGTGGTGTTCACTACTTTTGGCATGGTGTTCACTACCCCAGGCGTGGTGTTCACTACTTTTGGCATGGTGTTCACTACCCTTGGCATAGTGTTCAATACCCTTGGCACGGTGTTCACTACTCTTAACACGGTTTTCACTAACCTTGACATGGAGTTCACTACCCTTGGTGTGGTGTTCACTACCCCTTGTGTGGTGTTCACTACCCTTGGCGTGGTGTTCACTACCCTTGGCGTGATGTTCACTACCCTTGACGTGGTGTTCACTGCCCATTGTGTGGTGTTCATTACCCTTGGCGTGTTGTTCACGTCCCTTGGCATGGTGTTCACTACCCTTGACGTGGTGTGCACTACCCTTGGTGTGGTGTTCAGTACCCTTGTACTTGCCCTTGGTGTTCAGTGAACACCAAACCAAGGGTAGTGAACACCACGCTAAGTTCAGTGAACACCACGCCACGTTCAGTGAATACCACGCCAAAGGTAGTGAACACCACGCCAAGGGTAGTGAATACGACGCCAAGGGTACTGAACACCACGCCAAGGGTAGTGAACACTATGCCAAGGGTAGTGAACACCATGCCAAGGGTAATGAACACCACGCCCAGGGTTGTGAACACCACGTTAAGGATAGTGAACACCACGCCAGAGGTAGTGAACACCACGCCAAGGTTAGTGAACACCAAGCCAAGGGTAGTGAACACCACGCCAAGGGTAGTGAACATGACGCTAAGTTTAGTGAACACCACGCCAAGGGTAGGGAACCTGACGTCAAGGGTAGTGAACAACACGCTAAGGATAGTGAACACCACGCCAAGGGTAGTGAATACCACGCCAAGGGTAGTGAACACCATGTCAAGGGTAGTGAACACCACGCCAACGGTAGAGAACACAGCGCCAAGGGAAGTGAACACCACGCCACGGGTAGTGAACACCACGCAAAGTGTAGTGAACACCACGCCAAGAGTAGTGAATACCATGCTAAGGGTAGTGAACACCATGCCAAGGGTAGTGAACACCATGCCAGAGGTAGTGAACACCACGCCAAGGGTAGTGAACACCACATCAAGAGAAGTGAACACCATGCCAAGGGTAGTAAACACCACGCAGAGGTAGTGAACAACAACCCAAGGGTAGTGAACAACATGCCAAAGGCAGTGAACACCACGCTAAGGATAGTGAACACCACGCCAAGTGTAGTGAACACCACGCCAAGGGAAGTGAACACCACGCTAAGGGAAGTGAACATCACGCCAAGGGGAGTGAACACCACACAAAAGGTAGTGAACACCATGTCAAGGGTAGTGAACATCATGCCAAGGGAAATGAACACCACGCCAAGGGTAGTGAACACCACGCCAAGGGTAGTGAACACCACGCAAAGGGTAGTGAACTCAACGTCAAGGGTAGGGAACACCACGCCAAGGGTAGTGAACACCGTGCTAGGAAGGGAACACCACGCCAAGGGTAGTGAACAACATGCCAAAGGGTAGTGAACACCACACAAAGGGTAGTGAACACCACGCTAAGGGTAGTGAACACCACGCCAAGGGGAGTGAACACCACACAAAGGGTAGTGAACACCACGTCAAGTGTAGTGAACACCATGTCAAGGGTAGTGAACACCACGCTAGGGGTAATGAACACCACGCCACGGGTAGTGAACACCATGCAAAGGGTAGTGAACACCAGGTCAAGGGTAGTGAACACCACGCCAAGGGTAGTGAACACCACGCCAAGGGTAGTGAACAACATTCCAAGGGTAGTGAACACCACGCCATGGGTAGTGAACACCACGTTAAGGGTAGTGAACACCACGCTAAGGGTAGTGAACACCTCGCCAAGGATAATGAACACCACACCAAGGGTAGTCACACACACACACACACACACACACACACACACACACACACACACACACACACACACACACACACACACACACACACACACACACACACACACACACACACACACACACACATGCCTCAATGTTGCATATAACACACACACATGCCTCAATGCCTGCCCATAACACACACACATATGCTGCCATGCTGCCTATAACACACACACATGCCCCCATGCTCCCCATAACAAACACACATATGCCCACATACTGCCCATAACACACACATCTGCCTTGATGCTTGCCATAACACACACAAATGCCCCCATCCTGCCCATAACACACACATATATGCCTCCATGCATCCCCATACCTCACACATATGTTCTTATGCTGCCCATAAATAAAACACACGTGCACCCTTGCTTGTCCATATCACACAAACATGCTGCCTCCATTATTGCCCATAACATACATAAAGACCCCTGTGCTGCCCGTAACAAACACACATGCGTTCATGCTGCCCTAAACACTCAAACACACATGCCCAGATGCTGCCAATAACACACACACAATCCTTCATGCTGCCCATATTAAATACACCTGCCAACATGCTGCCCATAACACACACACACACACATATGCCCCATGCTGACCATAACACACATACATGCCCCCTTACTGCCCATAACACATACACATGCCCCTATGCTGCAAATAACTCACACACGTACCTCCATGCTGCCCTTAACACACACACACATGCCCTAATGCTGCCCATAACACACACACAGGCCCACATGCTGCCCATAGCACACACTCACATATACCCCATGCCTGCTTATAACACGCACACAGGCTCCCGTACTGCCCATAACACACATACATGACTCCTTGCTGCCCTTAACAAACACACATGGCCCTAAGCCTGCCCATAACACACTCACATAGGCCCCCATGACGCCCATAACACACACTAACCTCCAGTCTTGCCCATAACACACACACTTGTCCCATGCTGCCCATTACACACACACACACACACACATGCCACCTATGCTGCCCATAATTCACACACACATGCCTCCATGCTGCCTTTAACACACAAACAAACATGCCCCCATGCGTGTCCTTAACACACACAAATATGCCCCCATGCTACCCATAACACACACAGGCCTCCATGCTTGCCCATAACACACACACTGTCCCTCATGCTGCCCATAACACATACATACTTGCCCCCATGCTGCCGATAACACACACACACATGCCCCCTATGCTGCCCATAACTCACACACATGCCTCCACGATGTCCTTAACACTCACACACAAATACCCACGTGCAGCCCATAACACATACACAGGCCCCCATGTTCCCCATAACACACACACATACCCAGTATGCCTGACCATAACACACATACACACATGCCCTCAAGCTGACCATAATTCACACATGTCCCCCATGCTGTCAATAACACACACACATGCTCCATGCTGCCCATAGCACAAACACATGCCCCACATGCTGCCCATAACATACACATGCAGGCATCAATGCAGCCCCTAACAAACACACATGCCCCTATGATGCCCATCACATACGCACAGGCCCCACCATGTTGCCCATAACACACACACATGCCCCATGCTGCTAAAAACACACACACACACACAAACACGTTCTTTAGAAAGAGCTTTTTCAGTGTCAGAGTAGTTAACGGGTTGAATGCATTAGGCAGTGATGTGGTGGAGGCTGACTCCATATACAGAGGCTGACTCCACATACAGCTTCAAATGTAGAAATGACAGAGCCAAGTAGACTCAGGAATCTTTACACCAGTTGATTGACAGAAGAGAGGCGGGACCAAAGAGCCAGAGCTCAACACCCGCAAGCAAGTACAAATAGGTGAGTACAAATCGATGAGTACATGCCCCCATGCTGACCATAACACACACTCGAGCCTCCCATGCCAGCCCATAACACACACACATATGCTGCCATGCTGCCTATAACACACACACATGCCCCCATGCTCCCCATAACAAACACACATATGCCCACATACTGCCCATAACACACACACCTGCCTTGATGCTTGCCATAACACACACAAATGCCCCCATCCTGCCCATAACACACACATATATGCCTCCATGCATCCTCCATGCCTCCATGCTGCTCATAACACACACATAGTCCCCAATGCTGCCCATAATACACACACCTGCCAACATGTTGCCCATAACACACACACACATGCCCCCATGCTGCCCATAACACACACATACACATGCCCCCATGCTGCCCATAACTCACACACATGCTTATGCTGCCCTTAACACACACACACACACACACAGGCCCCAATGCTACCCATAACACATACACAGGCCCTCAAGCTGCCAATACCACACACACTCACTTCTGGAGAGAAGAGACTTCGTGACAACCCATCAACATGGGTTCAGGGAGCGTAAATCTTGCCTTACAGGCTTGATAGAATTCTATGATCATGTGAGAAAGATTAAGCAAGAAAGAGAAGGATGGGCGGACTGCATTTTTTTGGACTGTCGGAAAGCCTTTGACACAGTACCCCATAAAAGGTTGATGCATAAGCTGGAGAAACAGGCAGGAGTAACTGATAGGGCGCTCCAGTGGATAAGGAAGTACCTAAGCAATAGGAAACAGAGAGTTATAGTGAGGGGTGAGACCTCAGAATGGCGGGAAGTCACCAGTGAAGTCCCACAGGGATCTGTGCTTGGACCTATCCTGTTTCTGATATACGTAAATGATTTCCCAGAGGGTATAGACTCATTCCTTTCAATGTTTGCTGACGACGCCAAAATTATCTCAATGTTTGCTGACGACGCCAAAATTATGAGAAGGATTAAGACAGAGGAGGACAGCTTGAGGCTTCAAGAAGACCTGGACAAGCTGCAGGAATGGTCGAACAAATGGATGTTAGAGTTTAACCCAAACAAATGTAATGTAATGAAGATAGGAGTAGGAAGCAGGAGACCAGATACAAGGTATCACTTGGGAGATGAAATACTTCAAGAGTCAGAGAGAGAGAAAGACCTGGGGGTTGATATCACGCCAGACCTGTCTCCTGAAGCTCATATCAAGAGGATAACATCAGCAGCATATGCCAGGTTGGCTAACATAAGAACAGCATTTAGAAACTTGTGTAAGGAATCTTTCAGAACATTATATACCACATATATCAGACCAATCCTGGAGTATGCGGCTCCAGCATGGAGTCCATATCTAGTCAAGCATAAGACTAAACTGGAAAAGGTTCAAAGGTTTGCCACCAGACTAGTTCCCGAGCTGAGAGGTATGAGCTACGAGGAGGGACTACGGGAATTGAACCTCACTTCGTTGGAAGACAGAAGAGTTAGGGGGGACATGATCACCACATTCAAGATTCTCAAGGGAATCGACAGGGTTGATAAAGATAGGCTATTTAACACAAGGGGCACACGCACTAGGGGACACAGGTGGAAACTGAGTGCCCAAATGAGCCACAGAGATATTAGAAAGAACTTTTTTAGTGTCAGAGTGGTTGACAAATGGAATGCATTAGGAAGCAATGTGGTGGAGGCTGACTCCATACACAGTTTCAAGTGTAGATATGATAGAGCCCAATAGGCTCAGGAACCTGTACACCTGTTGATTGACGGTTGAGAGGCGGGACCAAAGAGCCAGAGCTCAACCCCCACAAACACAACTAGGTGAGTACACACATGCCCCAATGCTGCCCATAACACACACAGGCCTCCCAGCTGCCCAACACACTCACACATGCCCCTATGCTGCCATAAACACACACACACATGCATTAATGCCTGCCCATAACACACACACACACACAGACACACACACACGCACACACACACACACACACACACACACACACACACACACACACACACACACACACACATACAAGCTTCATACATGGAACTCTGACAGTAGATGGGAGGAAGATTGTGATCCTGGTAATCTACAATCCCCCACCAAACAGTAGAAGACCCAGGCAGGAGTATGATGACAACAACAAAGCATGTATAGATGAACTGCAGAAGGCAGCAACACTAGCCCACAGAATGAGAGCGAAGCTGCTGATCATGGGGGACCTAAATCATGGAGAGATAAATTGGGAATCAAGGAATCCCCATGGAGGGGACGAAACGTGGGGAGCAAAATTAGTAGATGTTATAGACAGGAATTTCCTGACACAACATGTGAAGGAAGACACAAGGGAAAGAGGAGGAGATGCACCGAGCCTATTAGACCTGATTTTCACCCAGAACGTAGAAGATATCGAGAATTTAGAGCATGAAATACCTCTAGGGGCCAGTGACCATTGTGTCCTAGTCTTTGACTACATGATGGAATTCAAACTTATGACCATGGGACAAGAGATCTGGGAAAGGAGAGCTGACTACAGGAAAGGGGACTATATGAGGATAAGGGACTATCTGGGTGAAGTGCAGTGGGAGGAAGAAATTAGAGGAAAAACAGTCCAAGATATGATGGACCTAGTCATACAGAAATGCCAGGAGGCCGAAGAGAGATTTATACCAACGGTAAAGGGAAAAAATAAGAAGGAATATAATAACCCATGGTTTAATAGACAGTGTCAGGAAGCAAAAATGGCCAGCAGACGGGAGTGGAGGAAGTACAGAAGACAAAGAACAGAGGACAACAGAAGCAGATACAACAGAGCTAGGAACGATTACATTAACATAAGACGAACATCGGAAAGGGACTATGAGAACGATATTGCAATCAAAGCGAAAAAACAACCCAAGTTACTACACAGTCATATAAGAAGAAAAATGTCGGTGAACGACCAAGTGACAAGACTAAGGAAGACAGAGGGGGCATATACTGAAAGTGACAAGGAAATCTGCGAGGCACTGAATGCCAGTTTCCATGGAGTGTTCACTACCGAGCCTGAGCAGCTCCCATTGTTGGAAGGGGTTACCCTAGATGAAAGACTATCAGATATAGAGGTGACAGCAGAGGAGGTAATGAAACAGTTGACAACTCTAGATGCAACTAAAGCAGTTGGACCAGACAAAGTATCACCGTGGATACTAAAAGAAGCAGCACAGGCCCTCAGCGTGCCTCTGGCAATGATCTTTAATGAGTCACTTATGTCAGGAGAATTGCCCAGTTGCTGGAAGAAGGCAAATGTCGTGCCGATCTTCAAGAAAGGAGATAGGGAGGAGGCACTTAACTACAGACCTGTATCACTGACAAGCATCCCCTGTAAAATACTGGAAAGAATAATAAGGCTGCGACTGGTTGCACACCTGGAGAACATTAGGTTTGTGAACAAACATCAACATGGGTTCTGGACAGGGAAATCGTGCCTAACAAACCTTCTGGAATTCTATGATA
>NC_091181.1:24204659-24217159 GCF_040958095.1 Procambarus clarkii
GCAAGACAAGTGAACTAAGGGAAAGAGCACAAGAAGTTAACCCAGATGTAATCGGACTCACTGAAACAAAACTCTCTGGAATCATAACGAATGCCGTGTTTCCCCAGGAGTATACAGTAATAAGGAAAGAGAGGGAAGGTAGAGGAGGAGGCGGAGTGGCCCTACTCATGAGAAGGGAATGGAGTTTTAAGGAGATGGCCATCCCGGGCTGTGAGGAGTTCAGAGACTACATAGCAGGCACCATAACAATGGGAGGACCAAGAATAGTAGTAGCAGTAATATACAACCCTCCACCAAATGACAGGAGACCCAGTCAAGAGTATGAAAACAACAACAAGGCAGTTAACACTATAATTGAGAGGGCAGCCTCTGCTGCCTGTAGAAATAGATCCCACCTGCTCATCATGGGCGACTTCAATCACGGAAAGATTGACTGGGAGAACAAGGAACCGCATGGAGGCGAGGATACGTGGAGAGCCAAACTATTGGAGGTGGTGACAAGCAACTTTTTAACGCAGCATGTCGGAGAACCCACAAGGATGAGAGGCAATGACGAACCAGCGAGACTCGACCTAGTCTTCACTCTGAACGACTCCGACATAAGAGAAATCGGTTTTGAGGACCCAGTAGGAATGAGCGACCACAGTGTACTGGTGTTTGAGTACTTGATTGAAGAAGGGTTATTGAACTCGAGGAGGGATACCGAAACCAAAAGGTTAGCATACCGAAAGGGAAACTATGAGGGGATAAGAAAATTCCTAACAGATATAGCATGGGAAACAGAGCTCAGGGGAAAGACGGCCCAAGATATGATGGATTACATCACGCAGAAGTGCAAGGACGCAGCAAACAAGTTTGTCCCAGTCCAAAAGGAAAACAGAGAAATGAAGATGAGAAACCCATGGTTTAATCAAAGATGTAGGCTAGCTAAGCAGCAAAGTAAAAGGGCATGGAGAAACTATAGGAATAACAGGACACTGGAGAGCAGAGAAAGATACCAGAATGCCAGGAATGAATATGTCAGGATGAGAAGAGAGGCAGAAAGACAATACGAAAATGACATCGCAAGCAAGGCAAAGACTCAGCCTAAATTGTTGCATAGCCACATTAGGAGAAAAACAACAGTAAAGGAACAGGTTATGAGATTAAGGATAGGGGCGGAAGGATTCACTACAAATGACAAGGAAGTGTGTGAGGAATTGAATAAGAAATTCCAGGAGGTCTTCACCTTAGAACAAGGAGAAATTCCAGAGGTAAGTGAGGGAATAGCTAACCAGGAACCACTGGAAGAGTTTGAGATTACCAGTGGGGAAGTAAGGAAGTGTTTACTAGAGTTGGACGTGACGAAGGCTATAGGCCCAGATGGAATCTCCCCTTGGGTTCTAAAGGAAGGAGCAAGAGAACTGAGCCTACCACTCTCCATAGTGTATAACAAATCACTGGCAACAGGGGAACTGCCAGATACTTGGAAAGCAGCTAACGTAGTCCCGATATACAAGAAAGGGGATAGACAGGAGGCACTGAACTACAGGCCAGTGTCCCTAACCTGCATACCATGCAAGCTGATGGAGAAGATTGTGCGAAAAAAACTAGTGGAGCATCTGGAGCGAAGGAACTTTGTAACACAGCATCAACATGGGTTCAGGGATGGCAGGTCCTGCCTCACAGGGTTACTTGAATTCTACGACCAGGCAACAAAAATAAGGCAAGAAAGAGAAGGGTGGGCAGACTGCATATTTTTGGATTGTCAGAAAGCCTTTGATACAGTGCCACACAAGAGGCTAGTGCGAAAGTTGGAGATGCAGGCTGGAGTGAGAGGGAAGGTACTCCGGTGGATAGAGGAATACCTAAGCAACAGGAGACAACGAGTCTGTGTGAGGGGTGAGGTCTCAGATTGGCGAGACGTCACAAGTGGAGTCCCGCAGGGGTCAGTCCTTGGACCTATACTGTTTCTGGTATATGTAAATGATCTCCCAGAGGGTATAGATTCGTTCCTCTCAATGTTTGCCGACGATGCAAAAATTATGAGGAGGATTGAAACAGAGGATGATAGTAGGAGGCTACAAGATGACCTGGATAGACTGAGTGAATGGTCCAACAAATGGCTGTTGAAGTTCAACCCGAGTAAATGCAAAGTAATGAAACTAGGCAGTGGAAACAGGAGGCCAGGCACAGGATACAGAATAGGAGATGAAGTACTTAATGAAACAGACAGAGAGAAAGATCTAGGAGTTGATATCACACCAAACCTGTCTCCTGAAGCCCACATAAAGAGAATAACGTCTGCGGCATATGCGAGGCTGGCTAACATCAGAACGGCGTTCAGGAACCTGTGTAAGGAATCATTCAGAATCTTGTACACCACATATGTAAGACCAATCCTGGAGTATGCGGCCCCAGCATGGAGCCCGTACCTTGTCAAGCACAAGACGAAGCTGGAAAAAGTCCAAAGGTATGCTACTAGACTAGTCCCAGAACTAAGAGGCATGAGTTATGAGGAAAGGCTGCGGGAAATGCACCTCACGACACTGGAAGACAGAAGAGTAAGGGGGGACATGATCACAACCTACAAAATCCTCAGGGGAATCGACCGGGTAAACAAGGACGAACTTTTCAACACTGGTGGGACGCGAACAAGGGGACACAGGTGGAAGCTGAGTACCCAAATGAGCCACAGAGACGTTAGAAAGAACTTTTTCAGTGTCAGAGTAGTTAGCAAATGGAATGCATTAGGAAGTGATGTGGTGGAGGCTGACTCCATTCACAGTTTCAAATGTAGATATGATAGAGCCCAATAGGCTCAGGAATCTGTACACCAGTTGATTGACGGTTGAGAGGCGGGACCAAAGAGCCAGAGCTCAACCCCCGCAAGCACAATTAGGTGAGTACACACACACACACACACACACACACACACACACACACACACACACACACACACACACACACACACACACACACACACACACACACAGTGTTTATCTGTGTATCTCTCTCACTGTGTCTATCTGTGTATCTCCCTCACTGTGTCTATCTGTGTATCTCCCTCACTGTGTCTATCTGTGTATCTCTCTCACTGTGTCAATCTGTGTATCTCCCTCGCTGTGTTTATCTGTGTATCTCTCTCACTGCGTCTATCTGTGTATCTCCCTCACTGTGTCTATCTGTGTATCTCTCTCACTGTGTCAATCTGTGTATCTCCCTCACTTTATTTATCTGTGTATCTCTCTCACTGTGTCTATCTGTGTATCTCCCTCACTGTGTCTATCTGTGTATCTCCCTCACTGTGTCTATCTGTGTATCTCTCTCACTGTGTCAATCTGTGTATCTCCCTCACTGTGTCTATCTGTGTATCTCCCTCACTTTGTCTATCTGTGTATCTCTCTCACTGTGTCAATCTGTGTATCTCTCTCACTGTGTTTATCTGTGTATCTCTCTCACTGTGTCTATCTGTGTATCTCCCTCACTGTGTCTACCTGTGTATCTCTCTCACTGTGTCAATCTGTGTATCTCCCTCACTGTGTTTATCTGTGTATATCTCTCACTGTGTCTATCTGTGTATCTCTCTCACTGTGTCTATCTGTGCACCTGTGTCTGTCTCTCTGTCTCTCTGTATCTGTCTGTCTGTCTGTCTGTCTGTCTGTCTGTCTGTCTGTCTGTCTGTCTGTCTGTCTGTCTGTCTGTCTGTCTGTCTCTCTCTCTCTCTCTCTCTCTCTCTCTCTCTCTCTCTCTCTCTCTCTCTCTCTCTCTCTCTCTCTCTCTCTCTCTCTCTCTCTCTCTCTCTCTCTCTCTCTCTCTCTCTCTCTCTCTCTCTCTCTCTCTCTCTCTCTCTCTCTCTCTCTCTCTCTCTCTCTCAATCTGTGTAAAGAAAACGTTTACAGCTCGGAAAACAAATATAAAAACTAGACAATACGATAAAGAAGAGAAAGCTCTTGTAAGTATGCATATAAAGCCAAAGGTAACCATGCAGAGGTGTTCGTAGGACACATTTCCCGACTTTACGAAACAGTTACACAAAGCTCAAAGTCCTCCAGCAACTCTATTGGTAGAATGATCCATTTGGCATTATGGGGTGCTGTTTCTGGGCTCAGTATTGAGGATTGGTTCTCGGTGAGTACTGTGTCCCAACCGACAGGTCCCTGGTTCCATTCCCCGGCAGAACGGAGACGCTTCTGAACTTGAGTGCCTGAACAATACCGCCTTTGTACTGATATACCCCTTTGTTGTACGTGTTTATACGTTTGTTGGACGTGTTTACACCTCTGTTGGGCGTGTTTACACCACTGTTGGACGCGTTTACGCCACTGTTGGACGTGTTCACACCACTGTTGGACGTGTTCACACCACTGTTGGACTTGTTTACACCACTGTTGGACGTGTTCACACCACTGTTGGACGTGTTCACACCACTGTTGGACGTGTTTACACCACTGTTGGACGTGTTCACACCACTGTTGGACGTGTTTACACCACTGTTGGACGTGTTTACACCACTGTTGGACGTGTATACACCACTGTTGGACAAGTTTACGTCACTGTTGGACGTGTTCACACCACTGTTGGACGTGTTTACACCACTGTTGGACGTGTTTACACCACTGTTGGACTTGTATACACCACTGTTGGACGTGTTCACACCACTGTTGGACGTGTTCACGCCACTGTTGGACGTATATACACCTCTGTTGAGTGTGTTTACACCTCTGTTGAGTGTGTTCACACCACTGTTGGACGTGTTTACACCACTGTTGGACGTGTTTACACCACTGTTGGACGTGTATACACCACTGTTGGACGTGTTTACACCACTGTTGGACGTGTTTACACCACTGTTGGACGTGTAAACACCACTGTTGGACGTGTTCACACCACTGTTGGACGTGTTCACACCACTGTTGGACGTGTTTACACCACTGTTGGACGTGTTCACACCACTGTTGGACGTGTTCACACCACTGTTAGACGTTTTTACACCTCTGTTGGACGTGTTCTCACCACTGTTGGACGTGTTTACACGTCTGTTGAACGTGTTTACACCACTGTTGGACCTGTTCACACCACTTTTGGACGTGTTCACACCACTGTTGGACGTGTTCATACCACTGTTGGACGTGTTCACACCACTGTTGGACGTGTTCACGCCACTGTTGGACGTTTTTACACCACTGTTGGACGTGTTCACGCCACTGTTTGACGTTTTTCACGCCACTGTTGGATGTGTTTATACCACTGTTGGACGTGTTTACACCACTATTGGACGTGTTTACACCACTGTTGGACGTGTTTACACCACTGTTGGACGTGTTTACACATCTGTTGGACGTGTTTACACCACTGTTGGAACTGTTTACAAAACTATTGGACGTGTATACACCATTGTTGGACGTGTTTACACCTCTCTTGGGCGTGTTTACACCACTGTTGGACGTGTTTATACCACTGTTGGACGTGTTTATACCACTGTTGGACGTGTTTATACCACTGTTGGACGTGTTTACACCACTGTTGGACGTGTATTCACCTCTATTGGACGTGTTTACACCACTGTTGGACGTGTATACACCACTGTTGGACGTGTGTACACCACTGTTGAACTTGTTTACACGTCTGTTGCCTACTGGAGGGGTTTAGACTGCTAGTGGGTGGGTTTAGACTTCTAGTGGGTGGGTTTGGACTGCTAGTGGGTGGGTTTAAAATGCTAGTGGGTGGGTTTGGACTGCTAGTGGGTGGGTTTAAACTGCTAGTGGGTGGGTTTAGACTGCTAGTGGGTGGGTTTAGACTGCTAGTGGGTGGGTTTAGACCACTAGTGGGTGGGTTTAAAGCGCTAGTGGGTGGGTTTAGGTGGGCGGGAGGTAGGTATGTGGCAACATCTCCAGATCGAGTGTGTCCCTCCCTCGTGTGCTTCACAGGTCTGTCCGGAGAGCAACATGGCGCCGGTTACTGTGTGTCCTGGTTGGCGTCCCCGCACCATACCCACGTTCACCCACCCTCCCTGGGCCTCACCTACCCTCACCCACCCTCCCTGGGTCACACCCATGTAACGCCCACCCTCACCCAACCTCCCTGGGCCACACCCATGTAACGCCCACCCTCACGCACCCTCCCTGGGCCACACCCATGGCACGCATCTCCTCACCACCCTCCCTGGGCCACACCCATGTCACGCTAACCCTCACCACCCTCCCTGGGTCACACCCATGACACGCCCACCCTCACCACCCACCCTGGGCCACACCCATGTCACGCCCACCCTCACCACCCTCCCTGGGCCACACTCCTGACACCCCTACCCTCGCCACCCTCCCTGGGCCACACCCAAATCACGCCCACCCTCACCACCCTCCCTGGGCCACACCCATGTCACGCCCCTCCTCACCACCATCCCTGGGCCACACCCATGACACGCCCCTCCTCACCACCCTCCCTGGGCCACACCCATGACACGCCCACCGTCACCACCCACCCTGGGCCACACCCATGTCACGCCCCTCCTCACCACCCTCCCTGGGCCACACCCATGACACGCCCACCCTCACCACCCACCCTGGGCCACACCCATGTCACGCCCACCCTCACCACCCTCCCTGGGCCACACTCCTGACACCCCTACCCTCGCCACCCTCCCTGGGCCACACCCATGTCACGCCCACCCTCACCCACCCTCACACACCCTCCCTGGGCCACACTCATGTCACGCCCACCCTCACCCACCCTCCCTGGGCCACACCCATGACACGCCCACCCTCATCCACCCTCCCTGGGCCACACCCATGTCACGCCCACCCACACCAACCCTCCCTGGGCCACACCCATGACACGCCCACCCTCACCACCCACCCTGGGCCACACCCACCCTCACCACCCACCCTGGGCCACACCCACGACACGCCCACCCTCACCACCCACCCTGGGCCACACCCACTCTCGCCACCCTCCCTGGGCCACACTCATGACACCCCTACCATCGCCACCCTCCCTGGGCCACACCCATGTCACGCCCACCCTCACCCACCCTCACACACCCTCCCTGGGCCACACCCATGTCACGCCCACCCTCACCCACCCTCCCTGGGCCACACCCATGACACGCCCACCCTCATCCACCCTCCCTGGGCCACACCCATGTCACGCCCACTTTCACCAACCCTCCCTGGGCCACACCCATGACACGCCCACCCTCACCACCCACCCTGGGCCACACCCACCCTCACCACCCACCCTGGGCCACACCCATGACACGCCCACCCTCACCACCCTCCCTGGGCCACACCCATGACACGCCCACCCTCACCACCCACCCTGGGCCACACCCATGTCACGCCCACCCTCACCACCCTCCCTGGGCCACACCCACCCTCACCCACCCTCCCTGGGTCACACCCATGTCACGCCCACCCTCACCCACCCTCCCTGGGTCACACCCACCCTCACCACCCTCCCTGGGCCACACCCATGACACGCCCACCCTCACCCACCCTTCCTGGGCAACACCCATGTCACGCCCCTCTTCATCCACCCTCCCTGGGTCACACCCACCCTCACCACCCTCCCTGGGCCACACCCATGACACGCCCACCCTCACCCACCCTCCCTGGGCCACACCCATGTCACGCCCACCCTCACCACCCTCCCTGGGCCACACCCACCCTCACCCATCCTCCCTGGGCTACACCAACCCTCACCCACCCTCCCTGGGTCACACCCATGTCACGCCCACCCTCACCCACCCTCCCTGGGCCACACCCATGTCACGCCCCTCCTCACCACCCCTCCCTGGGCCACACCCACCCTCACCCACCCTCCCTGGGCCACACCCATGTCACGCCCACCCTCACCACCCTCCCTGGGACACACCCACCCTCACCCACCCTCCCTGGGTCACACCCACCCTCACCCACCCTCCCTGGGCCACACCCATATCACGCCCACCCTCACCACCCACCCTGGGCCACACCCATGTCACGCCCCTCCTCACCACCCTCCCTGGGCCACACCAATGTCACGCCCACCCTTACCCACCCTCCCTAGGCCACACCCATGTCACGCCCACCCTCACCCACCCTCCCTGGGCCACACCCATGTCCCGCCCCTCCTCACCACCCTCCCTGGGCCACACCCACCCTCACCCACCCTCCCTGGGCCACACCCATGTCACGCCCACCCTCACCACCCTCCCTGGGCCACACCCACCCTCACCCACCCTCCCTGGGCCACACCCATGTCACGCCCACCCTCACCACCCTCCCTGGGCCACACCCACCCTCACCCACCCTCCCTGGGTCACACCCACCCTCACCCACCCTCCCTGGGCCACACCCACATCACGCCCACCCTCACCACCCACCCTGGGCCACACCCATGTCACGCCCCTCCTCACCACCCTCCCTGGGCCACACCCACCCTCACCCACCCTCCCTGGGTCACACCCACCCTCACCCACCCTCCCTGGGCCACACCCACATCACGCCCACCCTCACCACCCACCCTGGGCCACACCCATGTCACGCCCCTCCTCACCACCCTCCCTGGGCCACACCCATGGCACGCCCACCCTCACCACCCTCCCTGGGCCACACCCATGTCACGCCCACCCTCACCCACCCTCCCTGGGCCACACCCATGTCACGCCCACCCTCACCAACCCTCCCTGGGCCACACCCATGTCCCGCCCCTCCTCACGACCCTCCCTGGGCCACACCCACCCTCACCCACCCTCCCTGGGCCACACCCATGTCACGCCCACCCTCACCACCCTCCCTGGGCCACACCCACCCTCACCCACCTTCCCTGGGCCACACCTACCCTCACCCACCCTCCCTGGGTCACACCCATGTCACACCCACCCTCACCCACCCTCCCTGGGCCACACCCATGTCACGCCCACCCTCACCACCCTCCCTGGGCCACACCCACCCTCACCCACCTTCCCTGGGCCACACCTACCCTCACCCACCCTCCCTGGGTCACACCCATGTCACACCCACCCTCACCCACCCTCCCTGGGCCACACCCATGTCACGCTCACCCTCACCACCCTCCCTGGGCCACACCCACCCTCACCCACCCTCCCTGGGCCACACCTACCCTCACCCACCCTCCCTTGGTCACACCCATATCACACCCACCCTCACCCACCCTCCCTGGGCCACACCCATGTCACGCCCACCCTCACCACCCTCCCTGGGCCACACCCATGTCACGCCCACCCTCACCCACCCTCCCTGGGCCACACCCATGTCACGCCCACCCTCACCCACCCTCCCTGGGCCACACCCATGTCCCGCCCCTCCTCACCACCCTCCCTGGGCCACACCCACCCTCACCCACCCTCCCTGGGCCACACCCATGTCACGCCCACCCTCACCACCCTCCCTGGGCCACACCCACCCTCACCCACCCTCCCTGGGCCACACCTACCCTCACCCACCCTCCCTGGGTCACACCCATGTCACGCCCACCCTCACCCACCCTCCCTGGGCCACACCCATGTCACGCTCACCCTCACCACCCTCCTTGGGCCACACCCACCCTCACCCACCCTCCCTGGGCCACACCCATGTCACACCCACCCTCACCCACCCTCCCTGGGCCACACCCATGTCACGCCCACCCTCACCACCCTCCCTGGGCCACACCCACCCTCACCCAAACTCCCTGGGTCACACCCATGTCACACCCACCCTCACCCACCCTCCCTGGGCCACACCCATGTCACGCCCACCCTCACCACCCTCCCTGGGTCACACCCACCCTCGCTGGGTCACACCCATATCACGCCCACCCTCAGCACCCTCCCTGGGCCACACCCACCCTCACCCACCCTCCCTGGGCCACACCCATGTCACCCCCCTCCTCACCACCCTCCCTGGGCCACACCCATGACACGCCCACCCTCACTACCCTCCCTGGGCCACACCCATGTCACGCCCACCCTCACCACCCTCCCTGGGCCACACCCATGTCACGCCTACCCTCACCACCCTCCCTGGGCCACACCCATGTCACGCCCACCCTCACCACCCTCCCTGGGCCACACCCATGTCACGCCCACCCTCACCACCCTCCCTGGGCCACACTCCTGACACCCCTACCCTCACCACCCACTCTGAGCCACACCCATATCACGCCCACCCTCACCACCCTCCCTGGGCCACACCTCCCTGGGTTCCGCCTCTCAACCGTCAATCAACTGGTGAACAGATTCCTGAGCCTACTGGGCTCTATCATTTCTACATTTAAAACTGTGTATGGAGTCAGCCTCCACCACATCACTGCCTAATGCATTCCATCTGTTGTGGCTCATTTGGGTACTCAGTTTCCACCTGTGTCCCCTTGTTCGCGTACCAACCGTGTTAAACAGTTTATCTTTATCTACCCTTTCAATTCCTCTGAGAATTTTGTTGGTAGTGATCATCTTACTGTTCTGTCTTCTAGAGTCGTGAGGTGCATTTCTCGCAGTTTTTTTTCGTAACTCATGCCTCTTAGTTCTGGGACTAGCCTAGTGGCATATCTCTGAACTTTTTCAAGCTTCGCCTTGTGCTTGACAAGGTACGGGCTCCATGCTGGGGCCGCATACTCCAGTATTGGTCTTACATAAGTGGTATACAAGGTTCTGAATGATTCCTTACACAGGTTCCTGAAGGCAGTTCTGATGTTAGCCAGTCTCGCATACGCCGCAGATGTTATTCTTTTGATGTGGGCTTCAGGAGACAGGGTTGGTGTGATATCAACTCCTAGATCCTTCTTTCTGTCCGTTTCATCAAGGACTTCATCTCCTATTCTGTATCCTGTGTCTGACCTCCTGTTTCCACTGCCTAGTTTCATTACCTTACATTTACTCGGGTTGAACTTTAGTAGCCATTTGTTGGACCATTCATGCAGTCTGTCTAGGCCATCTTGTAATCTCATTCTGTCTTCTTCCGTCTTAATCCTCCTCATAATTTTTGCATCATCAGCAAACAATGAGAGGAATGATTCTATTCCATCTTGAAGATCATTTACATATATAAGAAACAGTATGGGTCCAAGGACTGAACCCTGCGGTGCCCCACTGGTGACGTCTCGCCAATATGATACCTCACCCCTCACAGTGACTCCCTGCCTTCTTTTACTTAGGTACTCCCTTATTCAATGGAGTACCTTCCCTTCCACTTCTGCCTGCACCTCCAGCTGTGTATGTGTGTGTGTGTGTGTGTGTGTGTGTGTGTGTGTGTGTGTGTGTGTGTGTGTGTGTGTGTGTGTGTGTGTGTGTGTGTACTCACCTAATTGTACTCACCTAATTGTGCTTGCGGGGGTTGAGCTCTGGCTCTTTGGTCCCGCCTCTCAACCGTCAATCAACTGGTGTACAGATTCCTGAGCCTACTGGGCTCTATCATATCTACATTTGAAGCTGTGTATGGAGTCAGCCTCCACCACATCACTTCCTAGTGCATTCCATTTACTAACTACTCTGACACTGAAAAAGTTCTTTCTAACGTCTCTGTGGCTCATTTGGGTACTCAGCTTCCACCTGTGTCCCCTTGTTTGCGTCCCACCAGTGTTGAATAGTTCATCCTTGTTTACCCGGTCGATTCCCCTGAGGATTTTGTAGGTTGTGATCATGTCCCCCCTTACTCTTCTGTCTTCCAGTGTCGTAAGGTGCATTTCCCGCAGCCTTTCCTCATAACTCATGCCTCTCAGTTCTGGGGCTAGTCTAATAGCATACCTTTGGACTTTTTCCTGCTTCGTCTTGTGCTTGACAAGGTACGGGCTCCATGCTGGGTCCGCATACTCCAGGATTGGTCTTACATATGTGGTGTACAAGATTCTGAATGATTCCTTACACAGGTTCCTGAACGCCGTTCCGATGTTAGCCAGCCTCGCATATGCCGCAGACGTTATTCTCTTTATGTGGGCTTCAGGAGACAGGTTTGGTGTGATATCAACTCCTAGATCTTTCTCTCTGTCTGTTTCATTAAGTACTTCATCTCCTATTCTATATCCTGTGCCTGGCCTCCTGTTTCCACTGCCTAGTTTCATTACTTTGCATTTACTCGGGTTGAACTTCAACAGCGATTTGTTGGACCATTCACTCAGTCTATCCAGGTCATCTTGTAGCTTCCTACTATCATCCTCTGTTTCAATCCTCCTCATAATTTTTGCATCGTGGGCAAACATTGAGAGGAACGAATCTATACCCTCTGGGAGATCATTTACATATACCAGAAACAGTATAGGTCCAAGGACTGACCCCTGCGGGACTCCACTTGTGACGTCTATCCAATCTGAGACCAAACCCCTCACACAGACTCGTTGTCTCCTGTTGCTTAGGTACTCCTCTATCCACCGGAGTACCTTCCCTTTCACTCCAGCCTCTGTGTGTGTGTGTGTGTGTGTGTGTGTGTGTGTGTGTGTGTGTGTGTGTGTGTGTGTGTGTGTGTGTGTGTGTGTGTGTGTGTGTGTGTGTGTGTGTGTGTGTGTGTGTGTGTCTGTGTGTGTGTGTGTGTGTGTGTGTGTGTGTG
>NC_091181.1:24219659-24262159 GCF_040958095.1 Procambarus clarkii
ACAACTCTTCTCATTAATTTTGCGTCATCTGCAAACATTGACATGTATGACTCCACTCCTGTAAACATATCATTTACGTAAATTAGAAAGAGGATTGGTCCCAGCACCGATCCTTGAGGTACTCCACTTGTTACTGTTCGCCAGTCCGACTTTTCGCCCCTTACCATTACCCTCTGGCTCCTTCCTGTTAGGTAGTTCTTCACCCATACTAGGGCCTTTCCGCTTACTCCTGCCTGCCTCTCAAATTTGTATAGCAGTCTCATGTGCGGTACCGTATCAAAGGCCTTTTGGCAGTCAAGAAATATGCAGTCTGCCCAGCCTTCTCTGTCTTGCCTTATCCTTGTTACTTTATCATAGAATTCTAAAAGGTTTGTTAGGCATGATTTCCCTGTCCAGAACCCATGTTGGTGCTTGTTTACAAACCCAATGCTCTCCAGGTGCTCAACAAGTCTTAGCCTAATTATTCTTTCAAGTATTTTGCAGGGGATGCTTGTCAGTGATACGGGTCTGTAGTTAAGTGCCTCCTCCCTATCCCCCTTTTTGAAAATCGGTACGACATTTGCCTTCTTCCAGCAACTGGGCAATTCTCCCGACATAAGTGACTCATTGAAGATCATTGCCAGAGGCACGCTGAGAGCCTGCGCTGCCTCTTTAAGTATCCACGGTGATACTTTGTCTGGTCCAACAGCTTTATTTGCATCCAGTGTTGTCAACTGTTTCATTACATCCTCTGCTGTCACCTCTATATCTGATAGTCTTTCATCTTGGGTAATCTCTTCAAACAATGGGAGCTGCTCAGGCTCGGTAGTGAACACTCCATGGAATTTTGCATTCAGTACCTCGCAGATTTCCTTGTCGCTTTCTGTATATGCCCCTTCTGTTTTCCTCAGTCTTGTCACTTGGTCATTTACCGACATCTTCCTTCTTATATGGCTATGTAGTAATTTTGGTTGCTTTTTCGCTTTGACTGCAATATCGTTCTCATAATTTCTTTCCGACACTCGTCTTATGTTAATGTAATCATTCCTAGCTCTGTTACATCTAATCCTGTTGTCCTCTGTCCTTTGTCTTCTGTACTTCCTCCACTCCCTCCTGCTTCTCATCTTTGCTTCCTGACACTGTCTATTAAACCATGGGTTATTATATTCCCTCCTGCTTTTTTCCTTTATTGTTGGAATAAATCTATCTTCAGCCTCCTTGCATTTCAATATGACTTGGTTCATCATACCTTGCACTGTTTTTCCTCTAAGTTCTTCCTCCCACTGCACTTCTCCCAGGTTGTCCCTTATCCTTCTGTAGTCCCCTTTTCTGTAATCAAGTCTCCTTTCCCGGACCTCTTGTCCTTTCGTCACAATTTTAAGCTCCATCATGTAGTCAAAGGCTAGGACACAGTGGTCACTAGCTCCTAGTGTTATTTCATGTTCCAACTGCTCGATGTCTTCTACATTCTGAGTGATAATGAGATCTAATAGGCTGGGCGTATCCCCTCCTCTTTCCCTAGTATCTTCTTTCACATGCTGTGTTAGGAAATTCCTGTCAATAACGTCTACCAGCTTCGCTCCCCAGGTCTCCTCCCCGCCATGGGGATTCCTCGTTTCCCAATCTATCTCTCCGTGATTTAGGTCCCCCATGACCAGCAGCTTCGCTCTCATTCTATGCGCTAAAGTTGCTGCCCTCTGCAGTTCATCCATACATGTCTTGTTGCTGTCCTCGTACTCCTGCCTGGGCCTTCTACTGTTTGGTGGGGGATTGTAGAGTATCAAGATTACAATCTTCTTCCCATCCACTGTCAGAGTTCCATGTATGAAGCTTGTGCTTTCATTGGTACCCGGAATTTCCAGCTCATCAAACTTCCATTTCCGCTTTATTAGTAGTGCCACTCCTCCTCCCTGTCTCTGTGTCCTTTCTTTTCTTATCACCTGGTACCCCTCTGGAAAGATTGCATCCGAGATCATGCCATTTATTTTAGTTTCCACTATTGCCACTATGTCTGGGTCTGCCTCACTAACTCTTTCTTTTATCTCTTCTGCTTTATTGGCTACCCCATCAGCATTGGTGTACCAAACCTTGAGACTCTTCTTGGAAACTCGGGTGTCAGAGTTCCCCCTTTCACCAGGGGTCTGGGGGGAACTGGGGGTGTCTGGGGGGCAAGTGGGGGCTGTGGGGGTGAGTGGGGGGGTGCTAGGGGGGTGCCTGGGAGTGCCTGGTAGGCGAATGGGGTCTGGGCATTTAGGGGGGTAGGAAGGGCATAATGGGTCTGAAAGTTAGGGGTCTGAATAGCATAGGGGGGTTGAGAAATAGAGTGGGACTGAGAGTCAGATAGAGGTTGAGAGGTTGGGGGGAAGAGGGATACTGAGGGCGGAGAGCTGAGATGAGAATGGAGCATGGGTGCTGGGAGTGGAAGAGAGGGTATATTAGTTAGGGGGGAATCGGGGGTAGGTGGGGGTTTTGGGGTAGAAGAGGGGAAGAGGGAGATGGGGGAAGGTGTTAGGGGGTCACAAGGTGAGGGGGTTAAATGTGGGCTGGAGGTGCATAGGAGGGGTGAGGGTTGGGTGGGGTTTGGGGGTGAGTGGAAGAGGGGTGCAGTGGAAGCTGGGATGGAGTAGATGGAATTGAAGTCAATGGGGTAGAAGGGGCAGGGGAGTGGGAAGGGGTATTTGGGGAGGGGGGATGGGAAGGTGGGTTTGGGGAGGGCATGGCTTGACCCACTGGGGTCGCTGACAAGTGTGATGTAGCAGGGGCAGGGGAATCGTTGTGGAGGTGCAAATGTGGAAGGGACAGGGGGGTTTTGGGAGGCTGAGGCAGGGGGGATGTATAGGAGGGCTGAGTTGGGGAGGATGCGACCTGGGAGGTGACCTGTGTGTGTGTGTGTGTGTGTGTGTGTGTGTGTGTGTGTGTGTGTGTGTGTGTGTGTGTGTGTGTGTGTGTGTGTGTGTGTGTGTGTGTGTGTGTCTGTGTGTGTCTGTGTGTGTGTGTGTCTGTGTGTGTGTGTGTGTGTGTGTGTACTCACCTAATTGTACTCACCTAATTGTGCTTGCGGAGGCCAAAGACCTTTGGCTCTTTGGTTCCTGCCTCTCAACCGTCAATCAACTGGTGTACAGATTCCTGAGCCTACTGGGCTCTATCATATCTACATTTGAAGCTGTGTATGGAGTCAGCCTCCACCACATCACTTCCTAGTGCATTCCATTTACTAACTACTCTGACACTGAAAAAGTTCTTTCTAACGTCTCTGTGGCTCATTTGGGTACTCAGCTTCCACCTGTGTCCCCTTGTTTGCGTCCCACCAGTGTTGAATAGTTCATCCTTGTTTACCCGGTCGATTCCCCTGAGGATTTTGTAGGTTGTGATCATGTCCCCCCTTACTCTTCTGTCTTCCAGTGTCGTAAGGTGCATTTCCTGCAGCCTTTCCTCATAACTCATGCCTCTCAGTTCTGGGACTAGTCTAATAGCATACCTTTGGACTTTTTCCTGCTTCGTCTTGTGCTTGACAAGGTACGGGCTCCATGCTGGGTCCGCATACTCCTGGATTGGTCTTACATATGTGGTGTACAAGATTCTGAATGATTCCTTACACAGGTTCCTGAACGCCGTTCCGATGTTAGCCAGCCTCGCATATGCCGCAGACGTTATTCTCTTTATGTGGGCTTCAGGAGACAGGTTTGGTGTGATATCAACTCCTAGATCTTTCTCTCTGTCTGTTTCATTAAGTACTTCATCTCCTATTCTATATCCTGTGCCTGGCCTCCTGTTTCCACTGCCTAGTTTCATTACTTTGCATTTACTCGGGTTGAACTTCAACAGCGATTTGTTGGACCATTCACTCAGTCTATCCAGGTCATCTTGTAGCTTCCTACTATCATCCTCTGTTTCAATCCTCCTCATAATTTTTGCATCGTGGGCAAACATTGAGAGGAACGAATCTATACCCTCTGGGAGATCATTTACATATACCAGAAACAGTATAGGTCCAAGGACTGACCCCTGCGGGACTCCACTTGTGACGTCTCGCCAATCTAAGACCTAACCCCTCACACAGACTCGTTGTCTCCTGTTGCTTAGGTACTCCTCTATCCACCGGAGTACCTTCCCTTTCACTCCAGCCTCTGTGTGTGTGTGTGTGTGTGTGTGTGTGTGTGTGTGTGTGTGTGTGTGTGTGTGTGTGTGTGTGTGTGTGTGTGTGTGTGTGTGTGTGTGTGTGTGTGTGTGTGTGTGTGTGTGTGTGTGTGTGTACTCACCAAGTTGTACTCACCTAGTTGTATTTGCGGGGGTTGAGCTCTGGCTCTTTATTCCCGCCTCTCATCCGTCAATCAACAGGTGTACAGATTCCTGAGCCTACTGAGCTCTATCATATCTACACTTGAAACTGTGTATGGAGTCAGCCTCCACCACATCACTTCCTAATGCATTCCATTTGTCAACCACTCTGACACTAAAAAAAGTTCTTTCTAATATCTCTGTGGCTCATATGTGTGTGTGTGTTTACTAGTTGTGTTTACTAGTTGTGTTTTTGCGGGGGTTGAGCTTTCCTCTTTTGGCCCGCCTCTCAACTGTCAATCAACTGTTTACTAACTACTTTTTTTTTTTCCACACCACACACACACACACACACACACCCCAGGAAGCAGCCCGTGACAGCTGACTAACTCCCAGGTACCAATTTACTGCTAGGTAACAGGGGCACTTAGGGTGAAAGAAACTTTGCCCATTTGTTTCTGCCTCGTGCGGGAATCGAACCCGCGCCACAGAATTACGAGTCCTGCGCGCTATCCACCAGGCTACGAGGCCCCGTAGCCTGGCCCCGTAGTGTGTGTGTGTGTGTGTGTGTGTGTGTGTGTGTGTGTGTGTGTGTGTGTGTGTGTGTGTGTGTGTGTGTGTGTGTGTGTGTGTGTGTGTGTGTGTACTCACCTAATTGTACTCACCTAATTGTGCTTGCGGAGGCCAAAGAGCTTTGGCTCTTTGGTTCCCGCCTCTCAACCGTCAATCAACTGGTGTACAGATTCCTGAGCCTACTGGGCTCTATCATATCTACATTTGAAGCTGTGTATGGAGTCAGCCTCCACCACATCACTTCCTAGTGCATTCCATTTACTAACTACTCTGACACTGAAAAAGTTCTTTCTAACGTCTCTGTGGCTCATTTGGGTACTCAGCTTCCACCTGTGTCCCCTTGTTTGCGTCCCACCAGTGTTGAATAGTTCATCCTTGTTTACCTGGTCGATTCCCCTGAGGATTTTGTAGGTTGTGATCATGTCCCCCCTTACTCTTCTGTCTTCCAGTGTCGTAAGGTGCATTTCCCGCAGCCTTTCCTCATAACTCATGCCTCTCAGTTCTGGGGCTAGTCTAATAGCATACCTTTGGACTTTTTCCTGCTTCGTCTTGTGCTTGACAAGGTACGGGCTCCATGCTGGGTCCGCATACTCCAGGATTGGTCTTACATATGTGGTGTACAAGATTCTGAATGATTCCTTACACAGGTTCCTGAACGCCGTTCCGATGTTAGCCAGCCTCGCATATGCCGCAGACGTTATTCTCTTTATGTGGGCTTCAGGAGACAGGTTTGGTGTGATATCAACTCCTAGATCTTTCTCTCTGTCTGTTTCATTAAGTACTTCATCTCCTATTCTATATCCTGTGCCTGGCCTCCTGTTTCCACTGCCTAGTTTCATTACTTTGCATTTACTCGGGTTGAACTTCAACAGCGATTTGTTGGACCATTCACTCAGTCTATCCAGGTCATCTTGTAGCTTCCTACTATCATCCTCTGTTTCAATCCTCCTCATAATTTTTGCATCGTGGGCAAACATTGAGAGGAACGAATCTATACCCTCTGGGAGATCATTTACATATACCAGAAACAGTATAGGTCCAAGGACTGACCCCTGCGGGACTCCACTTGTGACGTCTCGCCAATCTGAGACCTAACCCCTCACACAGACTCGTTGTCTCCTGTTGCTTAGGTACTCCTCTATCCACCGGAGTACCTTCCCTTTCACTCCAGCCTCTGTGTGTGTGTGTGTGTGTGTGTGTGTGTGTGTGTGTGTGTGTGTGTGTGTGTGTGTGTGTGTGTGTGTGTGTGTGTGTGTGTGTGTGTACTCACCTAGTAGTACTCACCTAGTTTTATTTGCGGGGGTTGAGCTCTGGCTCTTTATTCCCGCCTCTCAACCGTCAATCAACAGGTGTACAGATTCCTGAGCCTACTGAGCTCTATCATATCTACACTTGAAACTGTGTATGGAGTCAGCCTCCACCACATCACTTCCTAATGCATTCCATTTGTCAACCACTCTGACCTTAAAAAAAGTTCTTTCTAATATCTCTGTGGCTCATATGTGTGTGTGTGTTTACTAGTAGTGTTTACTAGTTGTGTTTTTGCGGGTGTTGAGCTTTCCTCTTTTGGCCCGCCTCTAAACTGTCAATCAACTGTTTACTAACTACTTTTTTTTTTTTCCACACCACACACACACACACACACCAGGAAGCAGCCCGTGACAGCTGACCAACTCCTAGGTACCTATTTACTGCTAGGTAACAGGGGCACTTAGGGTGAAAGAAACTTTGCCCATTTGTTTCTGCCTCGTGCGGGAATCGAACCCGCGCCACAGAATTACGAGCTCTGCGCGCTATCCACCAGGCTACGAGGCCCCACTAGGTTGTGTATGTGTGTTTGTGTGTGTGTGTGTGTGTGTGTGTGTGTGTGTGTGTGTGTGTGTGTGTGCGTGCGTGCGTGCGTGTGTGCGTGCGTGCGTGCGTGTGTGCGTGCGTGCGTGTGTGTGTGTGTGTGTGTGTGTGTGTGTGTGTGTGTGTGTGTGTGTGTGTGTGTGTGTGTGTGTGTGTGTGTGTGTGTGTGTGTGTGTGTGTACTCACCTAATTGTACTCACCTAATTGTGCTTGCGGAGGCCAAAGAGCTTTGGCTCTTTGGTTCCCGCCTCTCAACCGTCAATCAACTGGTGTACAGATTCCTGAGCCTACTGGGCTCTATCATATCTACATTTGAAGCTGTGTATGGAGTCAACCTCCACCACATCACTTCCTAGTGCATTCCATTTACTAACTACTCTGACAATGAAAAAGTTCTTTCTAACGTCTCTGTGGCTCATTTGGGTACTCAGCTTCCACCTGTGTCCCCTTGTTCGCGTCCCACCAGTGTTGAATAGTTCATCCTTGTTTACCCGCTCGATTCCCCTGAGGATTTTGTAGGTTGTGATCATGTCCCCTCTTACTCTTCTGTCTTCCAGTGTCGTAAGGTGCATTTCCCGCAGCCTTTCCTCATAACTCATGCCTCTCAGTTCTGGGACTAGTCTAATAGCATACCTTTGGACTTTTTCCTGCTTCGTCTTGTGCTTGACAAGGTACGGGCTCCATGCTGGGTCCGCATACTCCAGGATTGGTCTTACATATGTGGTGTACAAGATTCTGAATGATTCCTTACACAGGTTCCTGAACGCCGTTCCGATGTTAGCCAGCCTCGCATATGCCGCAGACGTTATTCTCTTTATGTGGGCTTCAGGAGACAGGTTTGGTGTGATATCAACTCCTAGATCTTTCTCTCTGTCTGTTTCATTAAGTACTTCATCTCCTATTCTATATCCTGTGCCTGGCCTCCTGTTTCCACTGCCTAGTTTCATTACTTTGCATTTACTCGGGTTGAACTTCAACAGCGATTTGTTGGACCATTCACTCAGTCTATCCAGGTCATCTTGTAGCTTCCTACTATCATCCTCTGTTTCAATCCTCCTCATAATTTTTGCATCGTGGGCAAACATTGAGAGGAACGAATCTATACCCTCTGGGAGATCATTTACATATACCAGAAACAGTATAGGTCCAAGGACTGACCCCTGCGGGACTCCACTTGTGACGTCTCGCCAATCTGAGACCTAACCCCTCACACAGACTCGTTGTCTCCTGTTGCTTAGGTACTCCTCTATCCACCGGAGTACCTTCCCTTTCACTCCAGCCTCTGTGTGTGTGTGTGTGTGTGTGTGTGTGTGTGTGTGTGTGTGTGTGTGTGTGTGTGTGTGTGTGTGTGTGTGTGTGTGTGTGTGTGTGTGTGTGTGTGTGTGTGTGTACTCACCTAGTTGTATTTGCGGGGGTTGAGCTCTGGCTCTTTATTCCCGCCTCTCAACCGTCAATCAATAGGTGTACAGATTCCTGAGCCTACTGAGCTCTATCATATCTACACTTGAAACTGTGTATGGAGTCAGCCTCCACCACATCACTTCCTAATGCATTCCATTTGTCAACCACTCTGACACTAAAAAAAGTTCTTTCTAATATCTCTGTGGCTCATATGTGTGTGTGTGTTTACTAGTTGTGTTTACTAGTTGTGTTTTTGCGTGGGTTGAGCTTTGCTCTTTTGGCCCGCCTCTCAACTGTCAATCAACTGTTTACTGACTACTTTTTTTTTTTTTTTTTTTCCACACCACACACACACACACACACACCAGGAAGCAGCCCGTGACAGCTGACCAACTCCTAGGTACCTATTTACTGCTAGGTAACAGGGGCACTTAGGGTGAAAGAAACTTTGCCCATTTGTTTCCGCCTCGTGCGGGAATCGAACCCGCGCCACAGAATTACGAGCCCTGCGCGCTATCCACCAGGCTACGAGGCCCCACTAGGTTGTGTATGTGTGTTTGTGTGTGTGTGTGTGTGTGTGTGTGTGTGTGTGTGTGTGTGTGCGTGCGTGCGTGCGTGTGTGCGTGCGTGCGTGCGTGTGTGCGTGCGTGCGTGCGTGTGTGTGTGTGTGTGTGTGTGTGTGTGTGTGTGTGTGTGTGTGTGTGTGTGTGTGTGTGTGTGTGTGTGTGTGTGTGTGTGTGTGTACTCACCTAATTGTACTCACCTAATTGTGCTTGCGGAGGCCAAAGAGCTTTGGCTCTTTGGTTCCCGCCTCTCAACCGTCAATCAACTGGTGTACAGATTCCTGAGCCTACTGGGCTCTATCATATCTACATTTGAAGCTGTGTATGGAGTCAGCCTCCACCACATCACTTCCTAGTGCATTCCATTTACTAACTACTCTGACACTGAAAAAGTTCTTTCTAACGTCTCTGTGGCTCATTTGGGTACTCAGCTTCCACCTGTGTCCCCTTGTTCGCGTCCCACCAGTGTTGAATAGTTCATCCTTGTTTACCCGGTCGATTCCCCTGAGGATTTTGTAGGTTGTGATCATGTCCCCCCTTACTCTTCTGTCTTCCAGTGTCGTAAGGTGCATTTCCCGCAGCCTTTCCTCATAACTCATGCCTCTCAGTTCTGGGACTAGTCTAATAGCATACCTTTGGGCTTTTTCCTGCTTCGTCTTGTGCTTGACAAGGTACGGGCTCCATGCTGGGTCCGCATACTCCAGGATTGGTCTTACATATGTGGTGTACAAGATTCTGAATGATTCCTTACACAGGTTCCTGAACGCCGTTCCGATGTTAGCCAGCCTCGCATATGCCGCAGACGTTATTCTCTTTATGTGGGCTTCAGGAGACAGGTTTGGTGTGATATCAACTCCTAGATCTTTCTCTCTGTCTGTTTCATTAAGTACTTCATCTCCTATTCTATATCCTGTGCCTGGCCTCCTGTTTCCACTGCCTAGTTTCATTACTTTGCATTTACTCGGGTTGAACTTCAACAGCGATTTGTTGGACCATTCACTCAGTCTATCCAGGTCATCTTGTAGCTTCCTACTATCATCCTCTGTTTCAATCCTCCTCATAATTTTTGCATCGTGGGCAAACATTGAGAGAAACGAATCTATACCCTCTGGGAGATCATTTACATATACCAGAAACAGTATAGGTCCAAGGACTGACCCCTGCGGGACTCCACTTGTGACGTCTCGCCAATCTGAGACCTAACCCCTCACACAGACTCGTTGTCTCCTGTTGCTTAGGTACTCCTCTATCCACCGGAGTACCTTCCCTTTCACTCCAGCCTCTGTGTGTGTGTGTGTGTGTGTGTGTGTGTGTGTGTGTGTGTGTGTGTGTGTGTGTGTGTGTGTGTGTGTGTGTGTGTGTGTGTGTGTGTGTGTGTGTGTGTGTGTGTGTGTGTGTGTGTGTGTGTGTGTACTCACCAAGTTGTACTCACCTAGTTGTATTTGCGGGGGTTGAGCTCTGGCTCTTTATTCCCGCCTCTCATCCGTCAATCAACAGGTGTACAGATTCCTGAGCCTACTCAGCTCTATCATATCTACACTTGAAACTGTGTATGGAGTCAGCCTCCACCACATCACTTCCTAATGCATTCCATTTGTCAACCACTCTGACACTAAAAAAAGTTCTTTCTAATATCTCTGTGGCTCATATGTGTGTGTGTGTTTACTAGTTGTGTTTACTAGTTGTGTTTTTGCGGGGGTTGAGCTTTCCTCTTTTGGCCCGCCTCTCAACTGTCAATCAACTGTTTACTAACTACTTTTTTTTTTTTTCCACACCACACACACACACACACACACACCCCAGGAAGCAGCCCGTGACAGCTGACTAACTCCCAGGTACCAATTTACTGCTAGGTAATAGGGGCACTTAGGGTGAAAGAAACTTTGCCCATTTGTTTCTGCCTCGTGCGGGAATCGAACCCGCGCCACAGAATTACGAGTCCTGCGCGCTATCCACCAGGCTACGAGGCCCCGTAGCCTGGCCCCGTAGTGTGTGTGTGTGTGTGTGTGTGTGTGTGTGTGTGTGTGTGTGTGTGTGTGTGTGTGTGTGTGTGTGTGTGTGTGTGTGTGTGTGTGTGTGTGTGTGTGTGTGTGTGTGTGTGTGTGTGTGTGTGTGTGTGTGTGTGTACTCACCTAATTGTACTCACCTAATTGTGCTTGCGGAGGCCAAAGAGCTTTGGCTCTTTGGTTCCCGCCTCTCAACCGTCAATCAACTGGTGTACAGATTCCTGAGCCTACTGGGCTCTATCATATCTACATTTGAAGCTGTGTATGGAGTCAGCCTCCACCACATCACTTCCTAGTGCATTCCATTTACTAACTACTCTGACACTGAAAAAGTTCTTTCTAACGTCTCTGTGGCTCATTTGGGTACTCAGCTTCCACCTGTGTCCCCTTGTTTGCGTCCCACCAGTGTTGAATAGTTCATCCTTGTTTACCCGGTCGATTCCCCTGAGGATTTTGTAGGTTGTGATCATGTCCCCCCTTACTCTTCTGTCTTCCAGTGTCGTAAGGTGCATTTCCCGCAGCCTTTCCTCATAACTCATGCCTCTCAGTTCTGGGGCTAGTCTAATAGCATACCTTTGGACTTTTTCCTGCTTCGTCTTTTGCTTGACAAGGTACGGGCTCCATGCTGGGTCCGCATACTCCAGGATTGGTCTTACATATGTGGTGTACAAGATTCTGAATGATTCCTTACACAGGTTCCTGAACGCCGTTCCGATGTTAGCCAGCCTCGCATATGCCGCAGACGTTATTCTCTTTATGTGGGCTTCAGGAGACAGGTTTGGTGTGATATCAACTCCTAGATCTTTCTCTCTGTCTGTTTCATTAAGTACTTCATCTCCTATTCTATATCCTGTGCCTGGCCTCCTGTTTCCACTGCCTAGTTTCATTACTTTGCATTTACTCGGGTTGAACTTCAACAGCGATTTGTTGGACCATTCACTCAGTCTATCCAGGTCATCTTGTAGCTTCCTACTATCATCCTCTGTTTCAATCCTCCTCATAATTTTTGCATCGTGGGCAAACATTGAGAGGAACGAATCTATACCCTCTGGGAGATCATTTACATATACCAGAAACAGTATAGGTCCAAGGACTGACCCCTGCGGGACTCCACTTGTGACGTCTCGCCAATCTGAGACCTAACCCCTCACACAGACTCGTTGTCTCCTGTTGTTTAGGTACTCCTCTATCCACCGGAGTACCTTCCCTTTCACTCCAGCCTCTGTGTGTGTGTGTGTGTGTGTGTGTGTGTGTGTGTGTGTGTGTGTGTGTGTGTGTGTGTGTGTGTGTGTGTGTGTGTGTGTGTGTGTGTGTGTACTCACCTAGTAGTACTCACCTAGTTTTATTTGCGGGGGTTGAGCTCTGGCTCTTTATTCCCGCCTCTCAACCGTCAATCAACAGGTGTACAGATTCCTGAGCCTACTGAGCTCTATCATATCTACACTTGAAACTGTGTATGGAGTCAGCCTCCACCACATCACTTCCTAATGCATTCCATTTGTCAACCACTCTGACCTTAAAAAAAGTTCTTTCTAATATCTCTGTGGCTCATATGTGTGTGTGTGTTTACTAGTAGTGTTTACTAGTTGTGTTTTTGCGGGTGTTGAGCTTTCCTCTTTTGGCCCGCCTCTAAACTGTCAATCAACTGTTTACTAACTACTTTTTTTTTTTTCCACACCACACACACACACACACACCAGGAAGCAGCCCGTGACAGCTGACCAACTCCTAGGTACTTATTTACTGCTAGGTAACAGGGGCACTTAGGGTGAAAGAAACTTTGCCCATTTGTTTCTGCCTCGTGCGGGAATCGAACCCGCGCCACAGAATTACGAGCTCTGTGCGCTATCCACCAGGCTACGAGGCCCCACTAGGTTGTGTATGTGTGTTTGTGTGTGTGTGTGTGTGTGTGTGTGTGTGTGTGTGTGTGTGTGTGTGCGTGCGTGCGTGCGTGTGTGCGTGCGTGCGTGCGTGCGTGTGTGCGTGCGTGCGTGTGTGTGTGTGTGTGTGTGTGTGTGTGTGTGTGTGTGTGTGTGTGTGTGTGTGTGTGTGTGTGTGTGTGTGTGTGTGTGTGTGTGTGTGTGTGTACTCACCTAATTGTACTCACCTAATTGTGCTTGCGGAGGCCAAAGAGCTTTGGCTCTTTGGTTCCCGCCTCTCAACCGTCAATCAACTGGTGTACAGATTCCTGAGCCTACTGGGCTCTATCATATCTACATTTGAAGCTGTGTATGGAGTCAACCTCCACCACATCACTTCCTAGTGCATTCCATTTACTAACTACTCTGACAATGAAAAAGTTCTTTCTAACGTCTCTGTGGCTCATTTGGGTACTCAGCTTCCACCTGTGTCCCCTTGTTCGCGTCCCACCAGTGTTGAATAGTTCATCCTTGTTTACCCGCTCGATTCCCCTGAGGATTTTGTAGGTTGTGATCATGTCCCCTCTTACTCTTCTGTCTTCCAGTGTCGTAAGGTGCATTTCCCGCAGCCTTTCCTCATAACTCATGCCTCTCAGTTCTGGGACTAGTCTAATAGCATACCTTTGGACTTTTTCCTGCTTCGTCTTGTGCTTGACAAGGTACGGGCTCCATGCTGGGTCCGCATACTCCAGGATTGGTCTTACATATGTGGTGTACAAGATTCTGAATGATTCCTTACACAGGTTCCTGAACGCCGTTCCGATGTTAGCCAGCCTCGCATATGCCGCAGACGTTATTCTCTTTATGTGGGCTTCAGGAGACAGGTTTGGTGTGATATCAACTCCTAGATCTTTCTCTCTGTCTGTTTCATTAAGTACTTCATCTCCTATTCTATATCCTGTGCCTGGCCTCCTGTTTCCACTGCCTAGTTTCATTACTTTGCATTTACTCGGGTTGAACTTCAACAGCGATTTGTTGGACCATTCACTCAGTCTATCCAGGTCATCTTGTAGCTTCCTACTATCATCCTCTGTTTCAATCCTCCTCATAATTTTTGCATCGTGGGCAAACATTGAGAGGAACGAATCTATACCCTCTGGGAGATCATTTACATATACCAGAAACAGTATAGGTCCAAGGACTGACCCCTGCGGGACTCCACTTGTGACGTCTCGCCAATCTGAGACCTAACCCCTCACACAGACTCGTTGTCTCCTGTTGCTTAGGTACTCCTCTATCCACCGGAGTACCTTCCCTTTCACTCCAGCCTCTGTGTGTGTGTGTGTGTGTGTGTGTGTGTGTGTGTGTGTGTGTGTGTGTGTGTGTGTGTGTGTGTGTGTGTGTGTGTGTGTGTGTGTGTGTGTGTGTGTGTGTGTGTGTGTGTGTGTGTGTGTGTGTGTGTGTGTGTGTACTCACCTAGTTGTATTTGCGGGGGTTGAGCTCTGGCTCTTTATTCCCGCCTCTCAACCGTCAATCAATAGGTGTACAGATTCCTGAGCCTACTGAGCTCTATCATATCTACACTTGAAACTGTGTATGGAGTCAGCCTCCACCACATCACTTCCTAATGCATTCCATTTGTCAACCACTCTGACACTAAAAAAAGTTCTTTCTAATATCTCTGTGGCTCATATGTGTGTGTGTGTTTACTAGTTGTGTTTACTAGTTGTGTTTTTGCGTGGGTTGAGCTTTGCTCTTTTGGCCCGCCTCTCAACTGTCAATCAACTGTTTACTGACTACTTTTTTTTTTTTTTTTTTTCCACACCACACACACACACACACACACACACACACACACACACACCAGGAAGCAGCCCGTGACAGCTGACCAACTCCTAGGTACCTATTTACTGCTAGGTAACACGGGCACTTAGGGTGAAAGAAACTTTGCCCATTTGTTTCCGCCTCGTGCGGGAATCGAACCCGCGCCACAGAATTACGAGCCCTGCGCGCTATCCACCAGGCTACGAGGCCCCACTAGGTTGTGTATGTGTGTTTGTGTGTGTGTGTGTGTGTGTGTGTGTGTGTGTGTGTGTGTGTGTGTGCGTGCGTGCGTGCGTGTGTGCGTGCGTGCGTGCGTGTGTGCGTGCGTGCGTGCGTGTGTGTGTGTGTGTGTGTGTGTGTGTGTGTGTGTGTGTGTGTGTGTGTGTGTGTGTGTGTGTGTGTGTGTGTGTACTCACCTAATTGTACTCACCTAATTGTGCTTGCGGAGGCCAAAGAGCTTTGGCTCTTTGGTTCCCGCCTCTCAACCGTCAATCAACTGGTGTACAGATTCCTGAGCCTACTGGGCTCTATCATATCTACATTTGAAGCTGTGTATGGAGTCAGCCTCCACCACATCACTTCCTAGTGCATTCCATTTACTAACTACTCTGACACTGAAAAAGTTCTTTCTAACGTCTCTGTGGCTCATTTGGGTACTCAGCTTCCACCTGTGTCCCCTTGTTCGCGTCCCACCAGTGTTGAATAGTTCATCCTTGTTTACCCGGTCGATTCCCCTGAGGATTTTGTAGGTTGTGATCATGTCCCCCCTTACTCTTCTGTCTTCCAGTGTCGTAAGGTGCATTTCCCGCAGCCTTTCCTCATAACTCATGCCTCTCAGTTCTGGGACTAGTCTAATAGCATACCTTTGGGCTTTTTCCTGCTTCGTCTTGTGCTTGACAAGGTACGGGCTCCATGCTGGGTCCGCATACTCCAGGATTGGTCTTACATATGTGGTGTACAAGATTCTGAATGATTCCTTACACAGGTTCCTGAACGCCGTTCCGATGTTAGCCAGCCTCGCATATGCCGCAGACGTTATTCTCTTTATGTGGGCTTCAGGAGACAGGTTTGGTGTGATATCAACTCCTAGATCTTTCTCTCTGTCTGTTTCATTAAGTACTTCATCTCCTATTCTATATCCTGTGCCTGGCCTCCTGTTTCCACTGCCTAGTTTCATTACTTTGCATTTACTCGGGTTGAACTTCAACAGCGATTTGTTGGACCATTCACTCAGTCTATCCAGGTCATCTTGTAGCTTCCTACTATCATCCTCTGTTTCAATCCTCCTCATAATTTTTGCATCGTGGGCAAACATTGAGAGAAACGAATCTATACCCTCTGGGAGATCATTTACATATACCAGAAACAGTATAGGTCCAAGGACTGACCCCTGCGGGACTCCACTTGTGACGTCTCGCCAATCTGAGACCTAACCCCTCACACAGACTCGTTGTCTCCTGTTGCTTAGGTACTCCTCTATCCACCGGAGTACCTTCCCTTTCACTCCAGCCTCTGTGTGTGTGTGTGTACTCACCTATATGTACTCACCTATATGTGCTTGCAGGATCGAGCATTGACTCTTGGATCCCGCCTTTCTAGCTATCGGTTGTTTACAGCAATGACTCCTGTCCCATTTCCCTATCATACCTAGTTTTAAAAGTATGAATAGTATTTGCTTCCACAACCTGTTCCCCAAGTGCATTCCATTTTTCTACTACTCTCACGCTAAAAGAAAACTTCCTAACATCTCTGTGACTCATCTGAGTTTCCAGTTTCCACCCATGTCCCCTCGTTCTGTTATTATTACGTGTGAACATTTCATCTATTTCCACTTTGTCAATTCCCCTGAGTATTTTATATGTCCCTATCATATCTCCTCTCTCCCTTCTTTTCTCTAGTGTCGTAAGGTTCAGTTCCTTCAGCCGCTCTTCATATCCCATCCCTCGTAGCTCTGGGACAAGCCTCGTCGCAAACCTCTGAACCTTCTCCAGTTTCATTATGTGTTTCTTCAGGTGGGGGCTCCATGATGGCGCGGCATACTCTAAGACGGGTCTCACGTAGGCAGTGTAAAGCGCCCTAAAAGCTTCCTCATTTAGGTTTCTGAATGAAGTTCTAATTTTCGCCAGTGTAGAGTACGCTGCTGTCGTTATCCTATTTATATGTGCCTCAGGAGTTAGATTAGGTGTCACATCCACTCCCAGGTCTCTTTCTCGAATCGTTACAGGTAGGCTGTTCCCCTTCATTGTGTACTGTCCCTTTGGTCTCCTGTCACCTGATCCCATTTCCATAACTTTACATTTACTGGTGTTAAACTCCAGTAGCCATTTCCCTGACCATCTCTGCAGCCTGTTTAAGTCCTCTTGGAGGATCCTACAATCCTCGTCTGTCACAACTCTTCTCATTAATTTTGCGTCATCTGCAAACATTGACATGTATGATTCCACTCCTGTAAACATATCATTTACGTAAATTAGAAAGAGGATTGGTCCCAGCACCGATCTTTGAGGTACTCCACTTGTTACTGTTCGCCAGTCCGACTTTTCGCCCCTTACCATTACCCTCTGGCTCCTTCCTGTTAGGTAGTTCTTCACCCATACTAGGGCCTTTCCGCTTACTCCTGCCTGCCTCTCAAGTTTGTATAGCAGTCTCATGTGCGGTACCGTATCAAAGGCCTTTTGGCAGTCAAGAAATATGCAGTCTGCCCAGCCTTCTCTGTCCTGCCTTATCCTTGTTACTTTATCATAGAATTCTAAAAGGTTTGTTAGGCATGATTTCCCTGTCCAGAACCCATGTTGGTGCTTGTTTACAAACCCAATGCTCTCCAGGTGCTCAACAAGTCTTAGCCTAATTATTCTTTCAAGTATTTTGCAGGGGATGCTTGTCAGTGATACGGGTCTGTAGTTAAGTGCCTCCTCCCTATCACCCTTTTTGAAAATCGGTACGACAAATGTGTGTGTGTGTGTGTGTGTGTGTGTGTGTGTGTGTGTGTGTGTGTGTGTGTGTGTGTGTGTGTGTGTGTGTGTGTGTGTGTGTGTGTGTGTGTGTGTACTCACCTAGTTGTGTTTGCGGGGGTTGAGCTCTGGCTCTTTGGTCCCGCCTCTCAACCGTCAATCAACAGGTGTACAGATTCCTGAGCCTATCGGGCTCTGTCATATCTACACTTGAAACTGTGTATGGAGTCAGCCTCACCACATCACCCCCTAATGCATTCCATTTGTCAACCACTCTGACACTAAAAAAGTTCTTTCTAATATCTCTGTGGCTCATTTGGGCACTCAGTTTCCACCTGTGTCCCCTTGTGCGTGTTCCCCTTGTGTTAAATAGACTGTCTTTATCTACCCTATCAATCCCCTTCAGAATCTTGAATGTGGTGATCATGTCCCCCCTAACTCTTCTGTCTTCCAGCGAAGTGAGGTTTAATTCCCGTAGTCTCTCCTCGTAGCTCATACCTCTCAGCTCGGGTACTAGTCTGGTGGCAAACCTTTGAACCTTTTCCAGTTTAGTCTTATCCTTGACTAGATACGGACTCCATGCTGGGGCTGCATACTCCAGGATTGGCCTGACATATGTGGTATACAAAGTTCTGAATGATTCTTTACACAAGTTTCTGAATGCCGTTCGTATGTTGGCCAGCCTGGCATATGCCGCTGATGTTATCCGCTTGATATGTGCTGCAGGAGACAGGTCTGGCGTGATATCAACCCCCAAGTCTTTTTCCTTCTCTGACTCCTGAAGAATTTCCTCTCCCAGATGATACCTCGTATCTGGCCTCCTGCTCCCTACACCTATCTTCATTACATTACATTTGGTTGGGTTAAACTCTAACAACCATTTGTTCGACCATTCCTTCAGCTTGTCTAGGTCTTCTTGAAGCTTCAAACAGTCCTCTTCTGTTTTAATCCTTCTCATAATTTTAGCATCGTCCGCAAACATTGAGAGAAATGAATCGATACCCTCCGGGAGATCATTTACATATATCAGAAACAAGATAGGACCGAGTACAGAGCCCTGTGGGACTCCACTGGTGACTTCACGCCAATCGGAGGTCTCACCCCTCACCGTAACTCTCTGCTTCATATTGCTTAGATACTCCCTTATCCACTGGAGCACCTTACCAGCTACACCTGCCTGTCTCTCCAGCTTATGTACCAGCCTCTTATGCGGTACTGTGTCAAAGGCTTTCCGACAATCCAAGAAAATGCAGTCCGCCCAGCCCTCTCTTTCTTGCTTAATCTGTGTCACCTGATCGTAGAATTCTATCAAGCCTGTAAGGCAAGATTTACCCTCCCTGAATCCATGTTGGCGATTTGTCACGAAGTCCCTTCTCTCCAGATGTGTTACCAGGTTTTTTCTCACGATCTTCTCCATCACCTTGCATGGTATACAAGTCAAGGACACTGGCCTGTAGTTGAGTGCCTCTTGTCTGTCGCCCTTTTTGTATATTGGGACCACATTCGCCGTCTTCCATATTTCTGGTAGGTCTCCCGTCTCTAGTGACTTACTATACACTATGGAGAGTGGCAAGCAAAGTGCCTCTGCACACTCTTTCAGTACCCATGGTGAGATCCCATCTGGACCAACAGCCTTTCTAACATCCAGATCCAGCAGGTGTCTCTTGATCTCCTCTCTCGTAATTTCGAACTCCTCCAAGGCCGCCTGGTTTACCTCCCTTTCTCCTAGCACAGTGACCTCTTCCTGTTCTATTGTGAAGACCTCCTGGAACCTCTTGTTGAGTTCCTCACACACCTCTCTGTCATTCTCTGTATACCTGTCCTCGCCTGTTCTAAGTTTCAGTACCTGTTCTTTCACTGTTGTTTTCCTTCTGATGTGACTGTGGAGTAGCTTTGGTTCAGTCTTGGCTTTGTTTGCTATATCATTTTCAAAATTTTTCTCTGCTTCTCTTCTCACCCTGACGTACTCATTCCTGGTTCTCTGGTATCTCTCTCTGCTTTCTGGTGTTCTGTTATTCCGGAAGTTCCTCCACGCCTTTTTGTTCAGTTTCTTCGCTTCGATACATGCCCTATTATACCATGGATTCTTCTGTTGCTTCTCGGATTTTTCCCTTTGGGCCGGGATGAACCTGTTTACTGCCTCCTGACACTTTTGGGTAACATAGTCCATCATACCCTGTACAGACTTGTCTCTGAGGTTTGTGTCCCAAGGTATTTCACTTAGGAAACTTCTCATCTGTTCATAATTCCCCTTTCGGTATGCCAGCCTTTTGATTCCTAGTTCTTTTTTGGGGGAGATAAGTCCTAGCTCTACCAAGTACTCAAAGTTCAATACACTGTGGTCACTCATTCCCAAGGGCGCTTCCATCTTAACTTCCCTTATATCCCATTCATTTAGGGTAAATATCAAATCAAGCATTGCTGGTTCATCTTCTCCTCTCATTCTTGTTGGTTCTTTGGTGTGCTGGCTTAGAAAGTTTCTTGTTGCCACGTCCAGCAGCTTAGCTCTCCATGTTTCTGGTCCTCCATGCGGGTCTCTGTTCTTCCAATCTATCTTCCCATGGTTGAAGTCTCCCATAATTAGTAATCCATATCCATTCCTGCTAGCAACAGAAGCTGCTCTTTCTATTATGTTAATGGTGGCCATGTTGTTTCTATCATATTCCTGTCTAGGTCTTCTGTCATTTGGTGGTGGATTATATATGACTGCGACTATAATTTTTTTCCCTCCATTTGTTACAGTACCTGCTATGTAGTCACTGAAACCTTCACAGCCCTGAATATCCATCTCCTCAAAATCCCAGCCTTTTCTTACCAGCAGAGCTACACCACCCCCACCTCTTCCTTCCCTCTCTTTCCTCATAACATAATAGTCCTGTGGGAACACTGCATTTGTTATCGTTTTCGTGATCTTTGTTTCTGTGAGGGCTATTATGTCTGGGTTTTCCTCTAGTACCAGTTCTCCAAGCTCATTTGCTTTATTTGTAATTCCATCTATGTTAGTGTACATCGCTTTGAGGCTCACTTTCTTCTGTCATTTCTCAAATCGCCTCCTTGGTGAGTGTTCTGCTGGTGGGGGAGGCTGTTCCATGGTTGTGAGGACCTGTGAGGTGGATAACAGGGTCTCAGAGGATACTGGGATGAAGGGCGGGGGATCCAGTGAAGGGGGAGGGACAGGGAGGGTATGGGGTGAAAGGGGAGAGAGGACGGGAAGGAAAGGGGGGGGAGGGAGGACTCGGGAGGAGGGGAGGGGTAGAAGGGTGGGGATTGGGTGTGGGGGGAGGGAGATTTGGCTGAACATTTGAGTGGGGGCAGGGAGGGTTTGGAGAAGAGGGGTTTTCTATGCAGAGGAGGGAGGCGGGGTTGTCCTCCCTTCTGGTGTTACTGGGTAGCTGGTTGTGGGTTCCCCCCTCGCCTCTGGGGGCGAGGGGGGAACCTTCCACCTGTGTGTGTGTGTGTGTGTGTGTGTGTGTGTGTGTGTGTGTGTGTGTGTGTGTGTACTCACCTAGTTATACTCACCTAGTTGTATTTGCGGGGGTTGAGCTCTGGCTCTTTATTCCCGCCACTCAACCGACAATCAACAGGTGTACAGATTCCTGAGCCTACTGAGCTCTATCATATCTACACTTGAAACTGTGTATGGAGTCAGCCTCCACCACATCACTTCCTAATGCATTCCATTTGTCAACCACTCTGACACTAAAAAAAGTTCTTTCTAATATCTCTGTGGCTCATATGTGTGTGTGTGTTTACTAGTTGTGTTTACTAGTTGTGTTTTTGCGGGGGTTGAGCTTTGCTCTTTTGGCCCGCCTCTCAACTGTCAATCAACTGTTTACTAACTACTTTTTTTTTTTTTTTTTCCACACCACACACACACACACACACACACCCCAGGAAGCAGCCCGTGACAGCTGACCAACTCCTAGGTACCTATTTACTGCTAGGTAACAGGGGCACTTAGGGTGAAAGAAACTTTGCCCATTTGTTTCTGCCTCGTGCGGGAATCGAACCCGCGCCACAGAATTACGAGCCCTGCGCGCTATCCACCAGGCTACGAGGCCCCACTAGGTTGTGTATGTGTGTTTGTGTGTGTGTGTGTGGGTGTGTGTGTGTGTGTGTGCGTGCGTGCGTGCGTGTGTGCGTGCGTGCGTGCGTGTGTGCGTGCGTGCGTGTGTGTGTGTGTGTGTGTGTGTGTGTGTGTGTGTGTGTGTGTGTGTGTGTGTGTGTGTGTGTGTGTGTGTGTACTCACCTAATTGTACTCACCTAATTGTGCTTGCGGAGGCCAAAGAGCTTTGGCTCTTTGGTTCCCGCCTCTCAACCGTCAATCAACTGGTGTACAGATTCCTGAGCCTACTGGGCTCTATCATATCTACATTTGAAGCTGTGTATGGAGTCAGCCTCCACCACAACACTTCCTAGTGCATTCCATTTACTTACTACTCTGACACTGAAAAAGTTCTTTCTAACGTCTCTGTGGCTCATTTGGGTACTCAGCTTCCACCTGTGTCCCCTTGTTCGCGTCCCACCAGTGTTGAATAGTTCATCCTTGTTTACCCGGTCGATTCCCCTGAGGATTTTGTAGGTTGTGATCATGTCCCCCCTTACTCTTCTGTCTTCCAGTGTCGTAAGGTGCATTTCCCGCAGCCTTTCCTCATAACTCATGCCTCTCAGTTCTGGGACTAGTCTAATAGCATACCTTTGGACTTTTTCCTGCTTCGTCTTGTGCTTGACAAGGTACGGGCTCCATGCTGGGTCCGCATACTCCAGGATTGGTCTTACATATGTGGTGTACAAGATTCTGAATGATTCCTTACACAGGTTCCTGAACGCCGTTCCGATGTTAGCCAGCCTCGCATATGCCGCAGACGTTATTCTCTTTATGTGGGCTTCAGGAGACAGGTTTGGTGTGATATCAACTCCTAGATCTTTCTCTCTGTCTGTTTCATTAAGTACTTCATCTCCTATTCTATATCCTGTGCCTGGCCTCCTGTTTCCACTGCCTAGTTTCATTACTTTGCATTTACTCGGGTTGAACTTCAACAGCGATTTGTTGGACCATTCACTCAGTCTATCCAGGTCATCTTGTAGCTTCCTACTATCATCCTCTGTTTCAATCCTCCTCATAATTTTTGCATCGTGGGCAAACATTGAGAGAAACGAATCTATACCCTCTGGGAGATCATTTACATATACCAGAAACAGTATAGGTCCAAGGACTGACCCCTGCGGGACTCCACTTGTGACGTCTCGCCAATCTGAGACCTAACCCCTCACACAGACTCGTTGTCTCCTGTTGCTTAGGTACTCCTCTATCCACCGGAGTACCTTCCCTTTCACTCCAGCCTCTGTGTGTGTGTGTGTGTGTGTGTGTGTGTGTGTGTGTGTGTGTGTGTGTGTGTGTGTGTGTGTGTGTGTGTGTGTGTGTGTGTGTGTGTACTCACCTAGTTGTACTCACCTAGTTGTGTTTGCGGGGGTTGAGCTCTGGCTCTTTGGTCCCGCCTCTCAACCGTCAATCAACAGGTGTACAGATTCCTGAGCCTATCGGGCTCTGTCATATCTACACTTGAAACTGTGTATGGAGTCAGCCTCCACCACATCACCCCCTAATGCATTCCATTTGTCAACCACTCTGACACTAAAAAAGTTCTTTCTAATATCTCTGTGGCTCATTTGGGCACTCAGTTTCCACCTGTGTCCCCTTGTGCGTGTTCCCCTTGTGTTAAATAGACTGTCTTTATCTACCCTATCAATCCCCTTCAGAATCTTGAATGTGGTGATCATGTCCCCCCTAACTCTTCTGTCTTCCAGCGAAGTGAGGTTTAATTCCCGTAGTCTCTCCTCGTAGCTCATACCTCTCAGCTCGGGTACTAGTCTGGTGGCAAACCTTTGAACCTTTTCCAGTTTAGTCTTATCCTTGACTAGATATGGACTCCATGCTGGGGCTGCATACTCCAGGATTGGCCTGACATATGTGGTATACAAAGTTCTGAATGATTCTTTACACAAGTTTCTGAATGCCGTTCGTATGTTGGCCAGCCTGGCATATGCCGCTGATGTTATCCGCTTGATATGTGCTGCAGGAGACAGGTCTGGCGTGATATCAACCCCCAAGTCTTTTTCCTTCTCTGACTCCTGAAGAATTTCCTCTCCCAGATGATACCTTGTATCTGGCCTCCTGCTCCCTACACCTATCTTCATTACATTACATTTGGTTGGGTTAAACTCTAACAACCATTTGTTCGACCATTCCTTCAGCTTGTCTAGGTCTTCTTGAAGCCTCAAACAGTCCTCTTCTGTTTTAATCCTTCTCATAATTTTAGCATCGTCCGCAAACATTGAGAGAAATGAATCGATACCCTCCGGGAGATCATTTACATATATCAGAAACAAGATAGGACCGAGTACAGAGCCCTGTGGGACTCCACTGGTGACTTCACGCCAATCGGAGGTCTCACCCCTCACCGTAACTCTCTGCTTCCTATTGCTTAGATACTCCCTTATCCACTGGAGCACCTTACCAGCTACACCTGCCTGTCTCTCCAGCTTATGTACCAGCCTCTTATGCGGTACTGTGTCAAAGGCTTTCCGACAATCCAAGAAAATGCAGTCCGCCCAGCCCTCTCTTTCTTGCTTAATCTGTGTCACCTGATCGTAGAATTCTATCAAGCCTGTAAGGCAAGATTTACCCTCCCTGAATCCATGTTGGCGATTTGTCACGAAGTCCCTTCTCTCCAGATGTGTTACCAGGTTTTTTCTCACGATCTTCTCCATCACCTTGCATGGTATACAAGTCAAGGACACTGGCCTGTAGTTGAGTGCCTCTTGTCTGTCGCCCTTTTTGTATATTGGGACCACATTCGCCGTCTTCCATATTTCTGGTAGGTCTCCCGTCTCTAGTGACTTACTATACACTATGGAGAGTGGCAAGCAAAGTGCCTCTGCACACTCTTTCAGTACCCATGGTGAGATCCCATCTGGACCAACAGCCTTTCTAACATCCAGATCCAGCAGGTGTCTCTTGACCTCCTCTCTCGTAATTTCGAACTCCTCCAAGGCCGCCTGGTTTACCTCCCTTTCTCCTAGCACAGTGACCTCTTCCTGTTCTATTGTGAAGACCTCCTGGAACCTCTTGTTGAGTTCCTCACACACCTCTCTGTCATTCTCTGTATACCTGTCCTCGCCTGTTCTAAGTTTCAGTACCTGTTCTTTCACTGTTGTTTTCCTTCTGATGTGACTGTGGAGTAGCTTTGGTTCAGTCTTGGCTTTGTTTGCTATATCATTTTCAAAATTTTTCTCTGCTTCTCTTCTCACCCTGACGTACTCATTCCTGGTTCTCTGGTATCTCTCTCTGCTTTCTGGTGTTCTGTTATTCCGGAAGTTCCTCCACGCCTTTTTGTTCAGTTTCTTCGCTTCGATACATGCCCTATTATACCATGGATTCTTCTGTTGCTTCTCGGATTTTTCCCTTTGGGCCGGGATGAACCTGTTTACTGCCTCCTGACACTTTTGGGTAACATAGTCCATCATACCCTGTACAGACTTGTCTCTGAGGTTTGTGTCCCAAGGTATTTCACTTAGGAAACTTCTCATCTGTTCATAATTCCCCTTTCGGTATGCCAGCCTTTTGATTCCTAGTTCTTTTTTGGGGGAGATAAGTCCTAGCTCTACCAAGTACTCAAAGTTCAATACACTGTGGTCAATCATTCCCAAGGGCGCTTCCATCTTAACTTCCCTTATATCCCATTCATTTAGGGTAAATATCAAATCAAGCATTGCTGGTTCATCTTCTCCTCTCATTCTTGTTGGTTCTTTGGTGTGCTGGCTTAGAAAGTTTCTTGTTGCCACGTCCAGCAGCTTAGCTCTCCATGTTTCTGGTCCTCCATGCGGGTCTCTGTTCTTCCAATCTATCTTCCCATGGTTGAAAAGTCTCCCATAATTAGTAATCCATATCCATTCCTGCTAGCAACAGAAGCTGCTCTTTCTATTATGTTAATGGTGGCCATGTTGTTTCTATCATATTCCTGTCTAGGTCTTCTGTCATTTGGTGGTGGATTATATATGACTGCGACTATAATTTTTTTCCCTCCATTTGTTACAGTACCTGCTATGTAGTCACTGAAACCTTCACAGCCCTGAATATCCATCTCCTCAAAATCCCAGCCTTTTCTTACCAGCAGAGCTACACCACCCCCACCTCTTCCTTCCCTCTCTTTCCTCATAACATAATAGTCCTGTGGGAACACTGCATTTGTTATCGTTTTCGTGATCTTTGTTTCTGTGAGGGCTATTATGTCTGGGTTTTCCTCTAGTACCAGTTCTCCAAGCTCATTTGCTTTATTTGTAATTCCATCTATGTTAGTGTACATCGCTTTGAGGCTCACTTTCTTCTGTCATTTCTCAAATCGCCTCCTTGGTGAGTGTTCTGCTGGTGGGGGAGGCTGTTCCATGGTTGTGAGGACCTGTGAGGTGGATAACAGGGTCTCAGAGGATACTGGGATGAAGGGCGGGGGATCCAGTGAAGGGGGAGGGACAGGGAGGGTATGGGGTGAAAGGGGAGGGAGGACGGGAAGGAAAGGGGGGGGAGGGAGGACTCGGGAGGAGGGGAGGGGTAGAAGGGTGGGGATTGGGTGTGGGGGGAGGGAGATTTGGCTGAACATTTGAGTGGGGGCAGGGAGGGTTTGGAGTAGAGGGGTTTTCTATGCAGAGGAGGGAGGCGGGGTTGTCCTCCCTTCTGGTGTTACTGGGTAGCTGGTTGTGGGTTCCCCCCTCGCCTCTGGGGGCGAGGGGGGAACCTTCCACCTGTGTGTGTGTGTGTGTGTGTGTGTGTGTGTGTGTGTGTGTGTGTGTGTGTGTGTGTGTGTGTGTGTGTGTGTGTGTGTGTGTGTGTGTGTGTGTGTGTGTGTGTGTGTGTACTCACCTAGTTGTATTTGCGGGGGTTGAGCTCTGGCTCTTTATTCCCGCCTCTCAACCGACAATCAACAGGTGTACAGATTCCTGAGCCTACTGAGCTCTATCATATCTACACTTGAAACTGTGTATGGAGTCAGCCTCCACCACATCACTTCCTAATGCATTCCATTTGTCAACCACTCTGACACTAAAAAAAGTTCTTTCTAATATCTCTGTGGCTCATATGTGTGTGTGTGTTTACTAGTTGTGTTTACTAGTTGTGTTTTTGCGGGGGTTGAGCTTTGCTCTTTTGGCCCGCCTCTCAACTGTCAATCAACTGTTTACTAACTACTTTTTTTTTTTTTTTTTCCACACCACACACACACACACACACACACACCAGGAAGCAGCCCGTGACAGCTGTCCAACTCCTAGGTAGCTATTTACTGCTAGGTAACAGGGGCACTTAGGGTGAAAGAAACTTTGCCCATTTGTTTCTGCCTCGTGCGGGAATCGAACCCGCGCCACAGAATTACGAGCCCTGTGCGCTATCCACCAGGCTACGAGGCCCCACTAGGTTGTGTATGTGTGTTTGTGTGTGTGTGTGTGTGTGTGTGTGTGTGCGTGCGTGCGTGCGTGTGTGCGTGCGTGCGTGCGTGCGTGCGTGCGTGCGTGCGTGCGTGTGTGTGTGTGTGTGTGTGTGTGTGTGTGTGTGTGTGTGTGTGTGTGTGTGTGTGTGTGTGTGTGTGTGTGTGTGTGTGTGTGTGTGTGTGTGTGTACTCACCTAATTGTACTCACCTAATTGTGCTTGCGGAGGCCAAAGAGCTTTGGCTCTTTGGTTCCCGCCTCTCAACCGTCAATCAACTGGTGTACAGATTCCTGAGCCTACTGGGCTCTATCATATCTACATTTGAAGCTGTGTATGGAGTCAGCCTCCACCACATCACTTCCTAGTGCATTCCATTTACTAACTACTCTGACACTGAAAAAGTTCTTTCTAACGTCTCTGTGGCTCATTTGGGTACTCAGCTTCCACCTGTGTCCCCTTGTTCGCGTCCCACCAGTGTTGAATAGTTCATCCTTGTTTACCCGGTCGATTCCCCTGAGGATTTTGTAGGTTGTGATCATGTCCCCCCTTACTCTTCTGTCTTCCAGTGTCGTAAGGTGCATTTCCCGCAGCCTTTCCTCATAACTCATGCCTCTCAGTTCTGGGACTAGTCTAATAGCATACCTTTGGACTTTTTCCTGCTTCGTCTTGTGCTTGACAAGGTACGGGCTCCATGCTGGGTCCGCATACTCCAGGATTGGTCTTACATATGTGGTGTACAAGATTCTGAATGATTCCTTACACAGGTTCCTGAACGCCGTTCCGATGTTAGCCAGCCTCGCATATGCCGCAGACGTTATTCTCTTTATGTGGGCTTCAGGAGACAGGTTTGGTGTGATATCAACTCCTAGATCTTTCTCTCTGTCTGTTTCATTAAGTACTTCATCTCCTATTCTATATCCTGTGCCTGGCCTCCTGTTTCCACTGCCTAGTTTCATTACTTTGCATTTACTCGGGTTGAACTTCAACAGCGATTTGTTGGACCATTCACTCAGTCTATCCAGGTCATCTTGTAGCTTCCTACTATCATCCTCTGTTTCAATCCTCCTCATAATTTTTGCATCGTGGGCAAACATTGAGAGAAACGAATCTATACCCTCTGGGAGATCATTTACATATACCAGAAACAGTATAGGTCCAAGGACTGACCCCTGCGGGACTCCACTTGTGACGTCTCGCCAATCTGAGACCTAACACCTCACACAGACTCGTTGTCTCCTGTTGCTTAGGTACTCCTCTATCCACCGGAGTACCTTCCCTTTCACTCCAGCCTCTGTATGTGTGTGTGTGTGTGTGTGTGTGTGTGTGTGTGTGTGTGTGTGTGTGTGTGTGTGTGTGTGTGTGTACTCACCTAGTTGTACTCACCTAGTTGTGTTTGCGGGGGTTGAGCTCTGGCTCTTTGGTCCCGCCTCTCAACCGTCAATCAACAGGTGTACAGATTCCTGAGCCTATCGGGCTCTGTCATATCTACACTTGAAACTGTGTATGGAGTCAGCCTCCACCACATCACCCCCTAATGCATTCCATTTGTCAACCACTCTGACACTAAAAAAGTTCTTTCTAATATCTCTGTGGCTCATTTGGGCACTCAGTTTCCACCTGTGTCCCCTTGTGCGTGTTCCCCTTGTGTTAAATAGACTGTCTTTATCTACCCTATCAATCCCCTTCAGAATCTTGAATGTGGTGATCATGTCCCCCCTAACTCTTCTGTCTTCCAGCGAAGTGAGGTTTAATTCCCGTAGTCTCTCCTCGTAGCTCATACCTCTCAGCTCGGGTACTAGTCTGGTGGCAAACCTTTGAACCTTTTCCAGTTTAGTCTTATCCTTGACTAGATATGGACTCCATGCTGGGGCTGCATACTCCAGGATTGGCCTGACATATGTGGTATACAAAGTTCTGAATGATTCTTTACACAAGTTTCTGAATGCCGTTCGTATGTTGGCCAGCCTGGCATATGCCGCTGATGTTATCCGCTTGATATGTGCTGCAGGAGACAGGTCTGGCGTGATATCAACCCCCAAGTCTTTTTCCTTCTCTGACTCCTGAAGAATTTCCTCTCCCAGATGATACCTTGTATCTGGCCTCCTGCTCCCTACACCTATCTTCATTACATTACATTTGGTTGGGTTAAACTCTAACAACCATTTGTTCGACCATTCCTTCAGCTTGTCTAGGTCTTCTTGAAGCCTCAAACAGTCCTCTTCTGTTTTAATCCTTCTCATAATTTTAGCATCGTCCGCAAACATTGAGAGAAATGAATCGATACCCTCCGGGAGATCATTTACATATATCAGAAACAAGATAGGACCGAGTACAGAGCCCTGTGGGACTCCACTGGTGACTTCACGCCAATCGGAGGTCTCACCCCTCACCGTAACTCTCTGCTTCCTATTGCTTAGATACTCCCTTATCCACTGGAGCACCTTACCAGCTACACCTGCCTGTCTCTCCAGCTTATGTACCAGCCTCTTATGCGGTACTGTGTCAAAGGCTTTCCGACAATCCAAGAAAATGCAGTCCGCCCAGCCCTCTCTTTCTTGCTTAATCTGTGTCACCTGATCGTAGAATTCTATCAAGCCTGTAAGGCAAGATTTACCCTCCCTGAATCCATGTTGGCGATTTGTCACGAAGTCCCTTCTCTCCAGATGTGTTACCAGGTTTTTTCTCACGATCTTCTCCATCACCTTGCATGGTATACAAGTCAAGGACACTGGCCTGTAGTTCAGTGCCTCTTGTCTGTCGCCCTTTTTGTATATTGGGACCACATTCGCCGTCTTCCATATTTCTGGTAGATCTCCCGTCTCTAGTGACTTACTATACACTATGGAGAGTGGCAAGCAAAGTGCCTCTGCACACTCTTTCAGTACCCATGGTGAGATCCCATCTGGACCAACAGCCTTTCTAACATCCAGATCCAGCAGGTGTCTCTTGACCTCCTCTCTCGTAATTTCGAACTCCTCCAAGGCCGCCTGGTTTACCTCCCTTTCTCCTAGCACAGTGACCTCACCCTGTTCTATTGTGAAGACCTCCTGGAACCTCTTGTTGAGTTCCTCACACACCTCTCTGTCATTCTCTGTATACCTGTCCTCGCCTGTTCTAAGTTTCAGTACCTGTTCTTTCACTGTTGTTTTCCTTCTGATGTGACTGTGGAGTAGCTTTGGTTCAGTCTTGGCTTTGTTTGCTATATCATTTTCAAAATTTTTCTCTGCTTCTCTTCTCACCCTGACGTACTCATTCCTGGTTCTCTGGTATCTCTCTCTGCTTTCTGGTGTTCTGTCATTCCGGAAGTTCCTCCACGCCTTTTTGTTCAGTTTCTTCGCTTCGATACATGCCCTATTATACCATGGATTCTTCTGTTGCTTCTCGGATTTTTCCCTTTGGGCCAGGATGAACCTGTTTACTGCCTCCTGACACTTTTGGGTAACATAGTCCATCATACCCTGTACAGACTTGTCTCTGAGGTTTGTGTCCCAAGGTATTTCACTTAGGAAACTTCTCATCTGTTCATAATTCCCCTTTCGGTATGCCAGCCTTTTGATTCCTAGTTCTTTTTTTGGGGAGATAAGTCCTAGCTCTACCAAGTACTCAAAGTTCAATACACTGTGTTCACTCATTCCCAAGGGCGCTTCCATCTTAACTTCCCTTATATCCCATTCATTTAGGGTAAATATCAAATCAAGCATTGCTGGTTCATCTTCTCCTCTCATTCTTGTTGGTTCTTTGGTGTGCTGGCTTAGAAAGTTTCTTGTTGCCACGTCCAGCAGCTTAGCTCTCCATGTTTCTGGTCCTCCAAGCGGGTCTCTGTTCTTCCAATCTATCTTCCCATGGTTGAAGTCTCCCATAATTAGTAATCCATATCCATTCCTGCTAGCAACAGAAGCTGCTCTTTCTATTATGTTAATGGTGGCCATGTTGTTTCTATCATATTCCTGTCTAGGTCTTCTGTCATTAGGTGGTGGATTATATATGACTGCGACTATAATTTTTTTCCCTCCATTTGTTACAGTACCTGCTATGTAGTCACTGAAACCTTCACAGCCCTGAATATCCATCTCCTCAAAATCCCAGCCTTTTCTTACCAGCAGAGCTACACCACCCCCACCTCTTCCTTCCCTCTCTTTCCTCATAACATAATAGTCCTGTGGGAACACTGCATTTGTTATCGTTTTCGTGATCTTTGTTTCTGTGAGGGCTATTATGTCTGGGTTTTCCTCTAGTACCAGTTCTCCAAGCTCATTTGCTTTATTTGTAATTCCATCTATGTTAGTGTACATCGCTTTGAGGCTCACTTTCTTCTGTCCCTTCTCAAATCGCCTCCTTGGTGAGTGTTCTGCTGGTGGGGGAGGCTGTTCCATGGTTGTGAGGACCTGTGAGGTGGATAACAGGGTCTCAGAGGATACTGGGATGAGGGGCGGGGGATCCAGTGAAGGGGGAGGGACAGGGAGGGTATGGGGTGAAAGGGGAGGGAGGACGGGAAGGAAAGGGGGGGAGGGAGGACTCGGGAGGAGGGGAGGGGTAGAAGGGTGGGGATTGGGTGTGGGGGGAGGGAGATTTGGCTGAACATTTGAGTGGGGGCAGGGAGGGTTTGGGGTAGAGGGGTTTTCTATGCAGAGGAGAGAGGCGGGGTTGTCCTCCCTTCTGGTGTTACTGGGTAGCTGGTTGTGGGTTCCCCCCTCGCCTCTGGGGGCGAGGGGGGAACCTTCCACCTGTGTGTGTGTGTGTGTGTGTGTGTGTGTGTATGTGTGTGTGTGTGTGTGTGTGTGTACTCACCTAGTTGTATTTGCGGGGGTTGAGCTCTGGCTCTTTATTCCCGCCTCTCAACCGTCAATCAACAGGTGTACAGATTCCTGAGCCTACTGAGCTCTATCATATCTTCACTTGAAACTGTGTATGGAGTCAGCCTCCACCACATCACTTCCTAATGCATTCCATTTGTCAACCACTCTGACACTAAAAAAAGTTCTTTCTAATATCTCTGTAGCTCATATGTGTGTGTGTGTTTACTAGTTGTGTTTACTAGTTGTGTTTTTGCGGGGGTTGAGCTTTGCTCTTTTGGCCCGCCTCTCAACTGTCAATCAACTGTTTACTAACTACTTTTTTTTTTTTTTTTTCCACACCACACACACACACACACACACACCCCAGGAAGCAGCCCGTGACAGCTGACCAACTCCTAGGTACCTATTTACTGCTAGGTAACAGGGGCACTTAGGGTGAAAGAAACTTTGCCCATTTGTTTCTGCCTCGTGCGGGAATCGAACCCGCGCCACAGAATTACGAGCCCTGCGCGCTATCCACCAGGCTACGAGGCCCCACTAGGTTGTGTATGTGTGTGTGTGTGTGTGTGTGTGTGTGTGTGTGTGTGTGTGTGTGTGTGTGTGTGTGTGTGTGTGTGTGTGTGTGTGTGTGTGTGTGTGTGTGTGTGTGTGTGTGTGTGTGTGTGTGTGTACTCACCTAGTTGTACTCACCTAGTTGTGTCTGCAGGATCGAGCATTGACTCTTGGATCCCGCCTTTCGAGCATCGGTTGTTTACAGCAATGACTCCTGTCCTATTTCCCTATCATACCTGGTTTTATAATTATGAATAGTATTTGCTTCCACAACCTGTTCCTGAAGTGCGTTCCATTTCCCCACTACTCTCACGCTAAAAGAAAACTTCCTAACATCTCTGTGACTCATCTGAGTTTCAAGCTTCCATCCATGTCCTCTCGTTCTGTTACTATTCCGTGTGAACATTTCGTCTATGTCCACTCTGTCAATTCCTCTGAGTATCTTATACGTTCCTATCATGTCCCCCTCTCCCTTCTTCTTTCTAGTGTCGTAAGGCACAGTTCCCTCAGGCGCTCTTCATACCCCATCCCTCGTAGCTCTGGGACGAGTCTCGTTGCAAACCTCTGAACCTTTTCCAGTTTCATTATATGCTTCTTCAGATGGGGACTCCATGATGAGGCGGCATACTCTAAGACTGGCCTTACGTAGGCAGTGTAAAGCGCCCTAAATGCCTCCTTACTTAGGTTTCTGAATGATGTTCTAACTTTTGCCAGTGTAGAGTACGCTGCTGTCGTTATCCTATTAATATGTTCCTCAGGAGATAGATTAGGTGTTACGTCCACCCCCAGGTCTCTTTCACGCGTCGTTACAGGTAGGCTGTTCCCCTTCATTGTGTACTGTCCCTTTGGTCTCCTATCTCCTAGTCCCATTTCCATAACTTTACATTTGCTCGTGTTGAATTCTAGTAGCCATTTCTCTGACCATCTCTGCAATCTGTTCAGGTCCTCTTGGAGGATCCTGCAATCCTCATCTGTCACAACTCTTCTCATCAACTTTGCATCATCCGCAAACATCGACATGTAGGACTCTACGCCTGTAAACATGTCGTTAACATATACAAGAAATAGAATTGGTCCCAGCACCGATCCTTGTGGTACTCCACTTGTTACTGTTCGCCAGTCCGACTTCTCGCCCCTTACCGTAACTCTTTGGCTCCTTCCTGTTAGGTAGTTCCTTATCCATTCTAGGACCTTTCCCCCCACCCCCGCCTGCCTCTCGAGCTTGAACAGCAGTCTCATGTGCTGTACTGTATCAAAGGCTTTTTGGCAGTCCAGAAATATGCAGTCTGCCCAACCATCTCTGTCCTGTCTTATCCTCGTTATTTTATCATAGAATTCCAGAAGGTTTGTTAGGCACGATTTCCCTGTCCAGAACCCATGTTGATGTTTGTTCACAAACCTAATGTTCTCCAGGTGTGCAACCAGTCGCAGCCTAATTATTCTTTCCAGTATTTTACAGGGGATGCTTGTCAGTGATACAGGTCTGTAGTTAAGTGCCTCCTCCCTATCTCCTTTCTTGTGTGTGTGTGTGTGTGTGTGTGTGTGTGTGTGTGTGTGTGTGTGTGTGTGTGTGTGTGTGTGTGTGTGTGTGTGTGTGTGTGTGTGTGTGTGTGTGTGTGTGTGTGCGTGCGTGCGTGCGTGCGTGCGTGCGTGCGTGCGTGCGTGCGTGCGTGCGTGCGTGCGTGCGTGTGTGCGTGCGTGCGTGTGTGTGTGTGTGTGTGTGTGTGTGTGTGTGTGTGTGTGTGTGTGTGTGTGTGTGTGTGTGTGTGTGTGTGTGTGTGTGTGTGTGTGTGTGTGTGTGTGTGTGTGTGTGTGTGTACTCACCTAGTTGTGTTTGCGGGGGTTGAGCTCTGGCTCTTTGGTCCCGCCTCTCAACCGTCAATCAACAGGTGTACAGATTCATGAGCCTATCGGGCTCTGTCATATCTACACTTGAAACTGTGTATGGAGTCAGCCTCCACCACATCACCCCCTAATGCATTCCATTTGTCAACCACTCTGACACTAAAAAAGTTCTTTCTAATATCTCTGTGGCTCATTTGGGCACTCAGTTTCCACCTGTGTCCCCTTGTGCGTGTTCCCCTTGTGTTAAATAGACTGTCTTTATCTACCCTATCAATCCCCTTCAGAATCTTGAATGTGGTGATCATGTCCCCCCTAACTCTTCTGTCTTCCAGCGAAGTGAGGTTTAATTCCCGTAGTCTCTCCTCGTAGCTCATACCTCTCAGCTCGGGTACTAGTCTGGTGGCAAACCTTTGAACCTTTTCTAGTTTAGTCTTATCCTTGACTAGATATGGACTCCATGCTGGGGCTGCATACTCCAGGATTGGCCTGACATATGTGGTATACAAAGTTCTGAATGATTCTTTACACAAGTTTCTGAATGCCGTTCGTATGTTGGCCAGCCTGGCATATGCCGCTGATGTTATCCGCTTGATATGTGCTGCAGGAGACAGGTCTGGCGTGATATCAACCCCCAAGTATTTTTCCTTCTCTGACTCCTGAAGAATTTCCTCTCCCAGATGATACCTTGTATCTGGCCTCCTGCTCCCTACACCTATCTTCATTACATTACATTTGGTTGGGTTAAACTCTAACAACCATTTGTTCGACCATTCCTTCAGCTTGTCTAGGTCTTCTTGAAGCCTCAAACAGTCCTCTTCTGTTTTAATCCTTCTCATAATTTTAGCATCGTCCGCAAACATTGAGAGAAATGAATCGATACCCTCCGGGAGATCATTTACATATATCAGAAACAAGATAGGACCGAGTACAGAGCCCTGTGGGACTCCACTGGTGACTTCACGCCAATCGGAGGTCTCACCCCTCACCGTAACTCTCTGCTTCCTATTGCTTAGATACTCCCTTATCCACTGGAGCACCTTACCAGCTACACCTGCCTGTCTCTCCAGCTTATGTACCAGCCTCTTATGCGGTACTGTGTCAAAGGCTTTCCGACAATCCAAGAAAATGCAGTCCGCCCAGCCCTCTCTTTCTTGCTTAATCTGTGTCACCTGATCGTAGAATTCTATCAAGCCTGTAAGGCAAGATTTACCCTCCCTGAATCCATGTTGGCGATTTGTCACGAAGTCCCTTCTCTCCAGATGTGTTACCAGGTTTTTTCTCACGATCTGCTCCATCACCTTGCATGGTATACAAGTCAAGGACACTGGCCTGTAGTTCAGTGCCTCTTGTCTGTCGCCCTTTTTGTATATTGGGACCACATTCGCCGTCTTCCATATTTCTGGTAGGTCTCCCGTCTCTAGTGATTTACTATACACTATGGAGAGTGGCAAGCAAAGTGCCTCTGCACACTCTTTCAGTACCCATGGTGAGATCCCATCTGGACCAACCGCCTTTCTAACATCCAGATCCAGCAGGTGTCTCTTGACCTCCTCTCTCGTAATTTCGAACTCCTCCAAGGCCGCCTGGTTTACCTCCCTTTCTCCTAGCACAGTGACCTCACCCTGTTCTATTGTGAAGACCTCCTGGAACCTCTTGTTGAGTTCCTCACACACCTCTCTGTCATTCTCTGTATACCTGTCCTCGCCTGTTCTAAGTTTCAATACCTGTTCTTTCACTGTGGTTTTCCTTCTGATGTGACTGTGGAGTAGCTTTGGTTCGGTCTTGGCTTTGTTTGCTATATCATTTTCAAAATTTTTCTCTGCTTCTCTTCTCACCCTGACGTACTCATTCCTGGTTCTCTGGTATCTCTCCCTGCTTTCTGGTGTTCTGTTATTCCGGAAGTTCCTCCACGCCTTTTTGTTCAGTTTCTTCGCTTCCATACATGCCCTATTATACCATGGATTCTTCTGTTGCTTCTCGGATTTTTCAATTTGGGCCGGGATGAACCTGTTTACTGCCTCCTGACACTTTTGGGTAACATAGTCCATCATACCCTGTACAGACTTGTCTCTGAGGTCTGTGTCCCAAGGTATTTCACTTAGGAAACTTCTCATCTGTTCATAATTCCCCTTTCGGTATGCCAGCCTTTTGATTCCTAGTTCTTTTTGGGGGGAGATAAGTCCTAGCTCTACCAGGTACTCAAAGTTCAATACACTGTGGTCACTCATTCCCAAGGGCGCTTCCATCTTAACTTCCCTTATATCCCATTCATTTAGGGTAAATATCAAATCAAGCATTGCTGGTTCATCTTCTCCTCTCATTCTTGTTGGCTCTTTGGTATGCTGGCTTAGAAAGTTTCTTGTTGCCACGTCCAGCAGCTTAGCTCTCCATGTTTCTGGTCCTCCATGCGGGTCTCTGTTCTTCCAATCTATCTTCCCATGGTTGAAGTCTCCCATAATTAGTAGTCCAGATCCATTCCTGCTAGCAACAGAAGCTGCTCTTTCTATTATGTTAATGGTGGCCATGTTGTTTCTATCATATTCCTGTCTAGGTCTTCTGTCATTTGGTGGTGGATTATATATGACTGCGACTATAATTTTTTTCCCTCCATTTGTTACAGTACCTGCTATGTAGTCACTGAAACCTTCACAGCCCTGAATATCCATCTCCTCAAAATCCCAGCCTTTTCTTACCAGCAGAGCTACACCACCCCCACCTCTTCCTTCCCTCTCTTTCCGCATAACATAATAGTCCTGTGGAAACACTGCATTTGTTATTGTTTTCGTGATCTTTGTTTCTGTGAGGGCTATTATGTCTGGGTTTTCCTCTAGTACCAGTTCTCCAAGCTCATTTGCTTTATTTGTAATTCCATCTATGTTAGTGTACATCGCTTTGAGGCTCACTTTCTTCTGTCCCTTCTCAAATCGCCTCCTTGGTGAGTGTTCTGCTGGTGGGGGAGGCTGTTCCATGGGTGTGAGGACCTTTGAGGTGGGTAACAGGATCTCAGAGGATACTGGAATGCGGGGCGGGGGATCCAGTGAAGGGGGAGGGACAGGGAGGGTATGGGGTGAAAGGGGAGGGAGGACGGGAAGGAAAGGGGGGGAGGGAGGACTCGGGAGGAGGGGAGGGGTAGAAGGGTGGGGATTGGGTGTGGGGGGAGGGAGATTTGGCTGAACTTTTGAGTGGGGGCAGGGAGGGTTTGGGGTAGGGGGGATTTCTATGCAGAGGAGGGAAGCGGGGTTGTCCTCCCTTCTGGTGTTACTGGGTAGCTGGTTGTGGGTTCCCCCCTCGCCTCTGGGGGTGTTGTGTTGGGAGCTGTGACTTCCTGGTTTTCCCCTCTCGCCCTGCGCCTCTTCCTTGCTTCTGCCGCCACGGCTCTCTCCTCCCTTGTCATGTCTTGCTGGAGGAATACATTTTTTAATTTTCCCACGTTTTTCAGGGAGCTCTTCCTTGATAGGATCCTCTCCTTTGTGTTCTCGTTTGCAAACACTATCTTTATCATTCGGTCTCGGTCTTTGTTGTACCGGCCTAGCCTGAAAACCTTCTCAATGCTATGCTCGGCCCCTTCCATGTCTAGTGCCTTTAGTACTTCATTCACTGCTGCTTTGTCCTTGTCATTCCACTCTGTCCTATTGGTTCCTTCCTGTTCCCTAATACCCACAGCAACCACTGATCTTTTCCTTTCCAGCAGTTGGCTAGTGGAGCGTGCCGCCTCCTGCGAGGTGGCTGCTTTCATGGCCACCTCCATCACTGCAGTCATTACTTCAGAGTTATTTTTTTTTAGTATTTCCGCAAATGTTGCTTTTATTGTGGCATTCTCATCCAGAAAACTATTACCACCTTCTCCCTGGGTGGTTTTCTGACTCTCAGCCTCGATACCATTCTCTTTGAGGGTTCTAATCTCCTCCTTTGCTGCTGTCAGCTCTCTTTTCAGGTTGTTTATTTCGTTCTTCATTTCCTGCATCATTTCTTGCATCTCACTCTTGATGTCCTCCAGAAACTGGGCGAACATTTCCTTCATCTCGTCACCTTGGCTCTTTCCTGCTCCCTTGGGACCTCTGGCTGCCATCTTGACCCTGTTGGGATGGGGGAGGGAGAGAGAGAGAGAGAGAGAGAGAGAGAGAGAGAGAGAGAGAGAGAGAGAGAGAGAGAGAGAGAGAGAGAGAGAGAGAGAGAGAGAGAGAGAGAGAAAGGGAGTGATAAAGGGAGAGATAAATGGGTGGGTGGGGGGGGGGATCCGACCCTTCCACTGAAGTGAGAAGAAGGTAGAAGGGGAGGGGGGGGAGGAGATGGAGAGAGAGGCGGGAGGGAGAGGAGAGGGAGAGAGTGGATGAGGAAGAGAGCGGGTGAGGGAGAGAGCGGGTAAGGGAGAGAGGGGGGGAGGTGTGTGTGTGTGTGTGTGTGTGTGTGTGTGTGTGTGTGTGTGTGTGTGTGTGTGTGTGTGTGTGTGTGTGTGTGTGTGTGTGTGTGTGTACTCACCTATATGTACTCACCTATATGTGCTTGCAGGATCGAGCATTGACTCTTGGATCCCGCCTTTCTAGCTATCGGTTGTTTACAGCAATGACTCCTGTCCCATTTCCCTATCATACCTAGTTTTAAAAGTATGAATAGTATTTGCTTCCACAACCTGTTCCCCAAGTGCATTCCATTTTTCTACTACTCTCACGCTAAAAGAAAACTTCCTAACATCTCTGTGACTCATCTGAGTTTCCAGTTTCCACCCATGTCCCCTCGTTCTGTTATTATTACGTGTGAACATTTCATCTATTTCCACTTTGTCAATTCCCCTGAGTATTTTATATGTCCCTATCATATCTCCTCTCTCCCTTCTTTTCTCTAGTGTCGTAAGGTTCAGTTCCTTCAGCCGCTCTTCATATCCCATCCCTCGTAGCTCTGGGACAAGCCTCGTCGCAAACCTCTGAACCTTCTCCAGTTTCTTTATGTGTTTCTTCAGGTGGGGGCTCCATGATGGCGCGGCATACTCTAAGACGGGTCTCACGTAGGCAGTGTAAAGCACCCTAAAAGCTTCCTCATTTAGGTTTCTGAATGAAGTTCTAATTTTCGCCAGTGTAGAGTACGCTGCTGTCGTTATCCTATTTATATGTGCCTCAGGAGTTAGATTAGGTGTCACATCCACTCCCAGGTCTCTTTCTCGAATCGTTACAGGTAGGCTGTTCCCCTTCATTGTGTACTGTCCCTTTGGTCTCCTGTCACCTGATCCCATTTCCATAACTTTACATTTACTGGTGTTAAACTCCAGTAGCCATTTCCCTGACCATCTCTGCAGCCTGTTTAAGTCCTCTTGGAGGATCCTACAATCCTCGTCTGTCACAACTCTTCTCATTAATTTTGCGTCATCTGCAAACATTGACATGTATGATTCCACTCCTGTAAACATATCATTTACGTAAATTAGAAAGAGGATTGGTCCCAGCACCGATCCTTGAGGTACTCCACTTGTTACTGTTCGCCAGTCCGACTTTTCGCCCCTTACCATTACCCTCTGGCTCCTTCCAGTTAGGTAGTTCTTCACCCATACTAGGGCCTTTCCGCTTACTCCTGCCTGCCTCTCAAGTTTGTATAGCAGTCTCATGTGCGGTACCGTATCAAAGGCCTTTTGGCAGTCAAGAAATATGCAGTCTGCCCAGCCTTCTCTGTCCTGCCTTATCCTTGTTACTTTATCATAGAATTCTAAAAGGTTTGTTAGGCATGATTTCCCTGTCCAGAACCCATGTTGGTGCTTGTTTACAAACCCAATGCTCTCCAGGTGCTCAACAAGTCTTAGCCTAATTATTCTTTCAAGTATTTTGCAGGGGATGCTTGTCAGTGATACGGGTCTGTAGTTAAGTGCCTCCTCCCTATCACCCTTTTTGAAAATCGGTACGACATTTGCCTCCTTCCAGCAACTCTGTGTGTGTGTGTGTGTGTGTGTGTGTGTGTGTGTGTGTGTGTGTGTGTGTGTGTGTGTGTGTGTGTGTGTGTGTGTGTGTGTGTGTGTGTGTGTGTGTGTGTGTGTGTGTGTGTGTGTGTGTGTGTGTGTGTGTGTGTGTGTGTGTGTGTGTGTGTGTGTGTGTGTACTTACCTAATTGTACTTACCTAATTGTGCTTGCGGGGGTTGAGCTCTGGCTCTTTGGTCCCGCCTCTCAACCGTCAATCAACTGGTGTCCAGATTCCTGAGCCTATTGGGCTCTATCATATCTACATTTGAAACTGTGAATGGAGTCAGCCTCCACCACATCACTTCCTAATGCATTCCATTTGCTATTTACTCTGACACTGAAAAAGTTCTTTCTAACGTCTCTGTGGCTCATTTGGGTACTCAGCTTCCACCTGTGTCCCCTTGTTCGCGTCCCACCAGTGTTGAAAAGTTCGTCCTTGTTTACCCGGTCGATTCCCCTGAGGATTTTGTAGGTTGTGATCATGTCCCCCCTTACTCTTCTGTCTTCCAGTGTCGTGAGGTGCATTTCCCGCAGCCTTTCCTCATAACTCATGCCTCTTAGTTCTGGGACTAGTCTAGTAGCATACCTTTGGACTTTTTCCAGCTTCGTCTTGTGCTTGACAAGGTACGGGCTCCATGCTGGGGCCGCATACTCCAGGATTGGTCTTACATATGTGGTGTACAAGATTCTGAATGATTCCTTACACAGGTTCCTGAACGCCGTTCTGATGTTAGCCAGCCTCGCATATGCCGCAGACGTTATTCTCTTTATGTGGGCTTCAGGAGACAGGTTTGGTGTGATATCAACTCCTAGATCTTTCTCTCTGTCTGTTTCATTAAGTACTTCATCTCCTATTCTGTATCCTGTGCCTGGCCTCCTGTTTCCACTGCCTAGTTTCATTACTTTGCATTTACTCGGGTTGAACTTCAACAGCCATTTGTTGGACCATTCACTCAGTCTATCCAGGTCATCTTGTAGCCTCCTACTATCATCCTCTGTTTCAATCCTCCTCATAATTTTTGCATCGTCGGCAAACATTGAGAGGAACGAATCTATACCCTCTGGGAGATCATTTACATATACCAGAAACAGTATAGGTCCAAGGACTGACCCCTGCGGGACTCCACTTGTGACGTCTCGCCAATCTGAGACCTCACCCCTCACACAGACTCGTTGTCTCCTGTTGCTTAGGTATTCCTCTATCCACCGGAGTACCTTCCCTCTCACTCCAGCCTGCATCTCCAACTTTCGCACTAGCCTCTTGTGTGGCACTGTATCAAAGGCTTTCTGACAATCCAAAAATATGCAGTCTGCCCACCCTTCTCTTTCTTGCCTTATTTTTGTTGCCTGGTCGTAGAATTCAAGTAACCCTGTGAGGCAGGACCTGCCATCCCTGAACCCATGTTGATGCTGTGTTACAAAGTTCCTTCGCTCCAGATGCTCCACTAGTTTTTTTCGCACAATCTTCTCCATCAGCTTGCATGGTATGCAGGTTAGGGACACTGGCCTGTAGTTCAGTGCCTCCTGTCTATCCCCTTTCTTGTATATCGGGACTACGTTAGCTGCTTTCCAAGTATCTGGCAGTTCCCCTGTTGCCAGTGATTTGTTATACACTATGGAGAGTGGTAGGCTCAGTTCTCTTGCTCCTTCCTTTAGAACCCAAGGGGAGATTCCATCTGGGCCTATAGCCTTCGTCACGTCCAACTCTAGTAAACACTTCCTTACTTCCCCACTGGTAATCTCAAACTCTTCCAGTGGTTCCTGGTTAGCTATTCCCTCACTTACCTCTGGAATTTCTCCTTGTTCTAAGGTGAAGACCTCCTGGAATTTCTTATTCAATTCCTCACACACTTCCTTGTCATTTGTAGTGAATCCTTCCGCCCCTATCCTTAATCTCATAACCTGTTCCTTTACTGTTGTTTTTCTCCTAATGTGGCTATGCAACAATTTAGGCTGAGTCTTTGCCTTGCTTGCGATGTCATTTTCGTATTGTCTTTCTGCCTCTCTTCTCATCCTGACATATTCATTCCTGGCATTCTGGTATCTTTCTCTGCTCTCCAGTGTCCTGTTATTCCTATAGTTTCTCCATGCCCTTTTACTTTGCTGCTTAGCTAGCCTACATCTTTGATTAAACCATGGGTTTCTCATCTTCATTTCTCTGTTTTCCTTTTGGACTGGGACAAACTTGTTTGCTGCGTCCTTGCACTTCTGCGTGATGTAATCCATCATATCTTGGGCCGTCTTTCCCCTGAGCTCTGTTTCCCATGCTATATCTGTTAGGAATTTTCTTATCCCCTCATAGTTTCCCTTTCGGTATGCTAACCTTTTGGTTTCGGTATCCCTCCTCGAGTTCAATAACCCTTCTTCAATCAAGTACTCAAACACCAGTACACTGTGGTCGCTCATTCCTACTGGGTCCTCAAAACCGATTTCTCTTATGTCGGAGTCGTTCAGAGTGAAGACTAGGTCGAGTCTCGCTGGTTCATCATTGCCTCTCATCCTTGTGGGTTCTCCGACATGCTGCGTTAAAAAGTTGCTTGTCACCACCTCCAATAGTTTGGCTCTCCACGTATCCTCGCCTCCATGCGGTTCCTTGTTCTCC